>NC_087200.1:177414473-177424473 GCF_015104395.2 Macrobrachium nipponense | reverse complement strand
ACTGCGTCACCAGTCCTTTGTCTGCCGTACCATTCACAATCATCTGTCGCGTCACCAGTCCTTTGTCTGTCTTATGTACAGATAAATCCCATTAGTTATTATTATTTTACCCACATTCCGTCACCAACCATGCAGTGAAGGGTGATATATCGATCATGGCTGTAAACTGTTGATATAATTTTACCATGGAAGACTTTTTCCCCAATGTTCACACCATTTACTAATTATCATTTTTACCATTAAAGAAATTTATTGATCCAACCTCCCTTTTCCCATCTCGCCTGCTTAATCCCTACTTTTCCACAAATAAATAAAACCCTAAGCTCGAATGTGTATTCCTGCGATGGCATGCCAGTACTTTAGTAGATTCAGTTTATATCTTCATGTCTCGTTCTTTCAATCCTCATACTTTTACTGTGCAGTGTATTTCCGAATTTCTAAAAGGATGAACAGACACTACTCCCACGAAATAAAACTTGGCCGACCAATATCTTCTATGTTCTCTTCTTTTTATGACATAAAGTTTTGCAGTGATCCTGTCGTCTTATATTCTTTGTACTTAGTATAAGCTGCATTCCTTGTGAGATTCATATAATGGAAGAATAAGAAGAACGATTCAGAGAAAAGTGGAATTAAAGTTGGAAAGGGAAATAGTTTCTTTTAATTTCAAGTTTCTATCATTTAGAATTTGCCGTCATATCCTGTGTATGTTGAACGTTTTCCCATATTTTTCCCGTTTATTTCCTCTCCAAGTTACTCATTATATTTGCATAGGATGTTACTTTGTCACATTTCCCTTTTCTTCTTGCTTGATCACGCTCTTCCTCTCCCTTTTACACTTTTACTTCGCTCCGTACTTTTCGTTTGCCTGCTCCGTCTTCCTCCTCATTCCTTCCCATTTTCTTCCCGAACAGGTTCGCTCCAGAGTTATGAGTCGTGATCAATACTTTTTCACCCCTCTCCCATTATCACAATTAGTTCATTAGTGATTTTTAATTATCTCATTAACCGTCTCTCTTCCCATGTTTTTGCTTTTCATAGTCCCTAAAACCCTCGGTGCTCGACTTTTTCAATATTCACTTTTGGCCAATTAAAAAATCGTTGATTTTCGGCTCTATTCAACCAAGGAGACTATAGACTTCGCCTTAGTAAGAGAGTTCTTTTCACTGACATTTCTTCTTCAGTAATTATTTTTAACTGTTTATGTAGTTATTATTTGTTGTAACCGGTTCTTCTGTATTTCCTCCTTGCTTTGGTTTTAATAAATAATCTGTACAGAAGTGTTTCAGCGATTGATTGGCACATGTAATCTGGTGTTGGAAGGACTATGGTCATTGACTTAGGCCTGACACAAAATATTCACCAGTTGCTTGTCCGTTAGTTTTAGAACAAAAACTCAATTAATCTACCATGCCAAAACTTGAGTACATAATATGTATATATATATATATTATATATATATATATATATATATATATATATATATATATATATATATATACATATGCATACATACACACTTGTACCATCATCTGTTTATCTCATATCACCAAAATGACTTTCATTTTTACAGTTACATTGGGAACTGTAGAAATGAAAATAACAATTACATTAGTATTTTGGTGTGGTTAAGCATTTTCTTTTTCTCTAATTGATCCACTACAGATCACCCCATTTCTTAACTTTTACTCATGACCTAGTGTATTTTCCGAACCAGTTTATCTTTTTCCGATCGGATAAATTTGAGGTAGTTTGTTCATGTTTTTCTTCCATGTCTCCTTCATAGCTTCCTTAACAGTAAAAGTTTCCCTCACTTATAGCCATGTATAACTTGGACATGGCTATTGGAAGAGCAACAGAAGAGTTGAATAGAAGGTTTGAAATAAAGGAAGGCGAAAATCATATTTACGGACTACCAGATTCAGAGTAAAAAGCAAAGACAAAATCTGAGTCAGTCAGGTGTCGTCAGTGATAGAAAAGGAAATAATTTGCTGAAGGATGATGACGTAGAACGAAGATGGTCAGAATATTATAATCATATATTCTGAACAGAAAATGAATGAGGGGACCTAGGTGAGGTGGGGACGGTGGAGAGGCTGGTGATGGAGACGGGATCTTTAGAGGTAAAGAAGGCTAGAAGTAAAATGAAAAATAGCAAAGCACCCGGTTTATCAGAGATGGAAATTATAAGAAGTGTTGAAGGTGCATGGCATAGTGGAGGAAAAGTTGATACGGGAACTATTAAGGGCAATTACCGAAGAGGAAATAATGCAAAATAACTGTGAAGAAAGTCAACTAAAGGGGGATATGGGGTGCCTTGATAATAGAGGAATCAAAGCAACAAAATATCCATTGACGGTTGAAATAATACTTGAAGAGAGATTACGAGCAATTGTAAAGATTGATAAACAGCAGTGAGGTTTCGTTAGAGGGAGAGATACAGTTGATGCTGTCTTAAAAAAGAAGACAGTTGCAATAATATAGAGGCTGGAAGATAACCGGAAGTTTTGGTGTTCATTCATAGACCTAGAGAATACATTAGATAGAATAACAAGGGGGTTAACGATTGGCGTTGAAGAAGGAGGAAAATACCAGAAATGTTGGTTAGACTGAGTGAAATCACGTAGAAAATAACAAGGTTATTGGTCTGACCCGAATCTTGCTTGCAATAAAACTTGTCATTAAATCTCACGGTAGTTTGCGGTTAAAGCCCACCCACCATGAGTACACAAAAACCCCGACTTTGGCTATTTATATCTCATGAAATATTCAACCGATCGGGATGCAACTTTGACTTTAGAGGTTTCCCAATAAGGTCTCTAATTTGTTTTTCAAATTAGCCACCCAAATTCCAATTTCCTGATGCTCAGGTATGGACTGCTCACAACATTAGAAGAGACGCCGTTTTCTTAATGTGGTGTTCGAAAAAGCTTGCTAACTTACTATCAGTTATCTTAGTTAAAATTTATCACAGACGTTCAATTTACACTCGTGGCTTTGGTTTTCATGATCGTTAATCTACCCTAAGTAAAGAACGTCAGCAGTTGGAATGTATTCACACACACGCATACACACATCATATATAGGTATATAGGTAGTATATATGTATATATATATATATATATATATATATATATATATATATATATATTATTATATACGCTATTATACCTATATTATGAGTGGTAAATATATATAATATATATATATATATATTATATAATATATAATATACACTCTATATATGATGTGTGTATATATATATATATAATATATATATCATATTATATATATAGATTATACTTTATTATACCTTATATGAGGTGTATCTTATTATTATATATATATATATCTATATATATAACACCTAATATATGATGTGTGTAAATATATAATATATATAATATAAATATATACATACATACATACATACTACATACTACTATATATTATTAATATATATATCTATATTATATATATATTTGATTTATCACATCACCGTGATTCATATAAATCATTCGAGCTACAAATGTCCTTTAATATCTAATTCGCTCTACCTCGGAATGATATATTTTGCTTTCATATATGTACCGAGGGGGAAATTTTTTAGTTGATAATAATTTCGTACCCCCATGGGATCGAACCACCGTCCAGTTGGACGGGGAACGAAATCAGGATCGGACAGTGACGCTGGCCTCTCTGATAGCCGTTTCGGTAGCGTCGCTGTCCGATCCTGATTTCGTTCCCCGTCCAACTGGACGGTGGTTCGATCCCATGGGGGTACGAAATTATTATCAACTAAAAAATTCCCCCTCGGTACATATATGAAAATATATCATTCCGAGGTAGAGCGAATTAGATATTAAAGGACATTTGTAGCTCGAATGATATATTTATAACATATAATTATGCAGCAAACGAGCTGAGCTGAGCTGAGCATAATCATTGAGAGGCAACATCGTTTTTGTATAGCTTTTTCTTCGTATCTTACGCCTTGATCATTAGTGATAAGCATAAACGCTGTCTTGTAAGAATTCTAGTTAATAATTGCATTTTGCGTAAGATTTTTCATGTTACTATAAATATAAAAACTGAATTAAACAGACTTTTGTCTCTGGATAGATAAGACGTTTGTACGAATTCGGTCTGGTGTTTCAGTATAAGTAAAACGCTTAAATTCTACCAATTCATTTGCACATTGCTACTGTGCATTCATTGTCTCATAGCGCGACCAGATACGTCCTTCATAAGGAGAACTTTTTTTCCCAAGTACGCAGTGTCGTGTTCCTGTACATTTCGATAGAATCCTGCGAACTATTGCATAATGGCATGTCCCTCACCCTTCCTTTTTCCTTTGCGAACCCTCTCTGAAATTCTTTGCAAACGAAAGAAGAAAGATTTTTGTGTCTCCTTTTTCCTATATTGTTCCGCTGACTGCTTTCGTCGCTGTATCAGGTTTACTCCTTTTACAACGTTCGTAACGATTTTAGGTTTTCTCCCCTCCTTTTATGATTTCTTTATTCATCCGTATTAATCAATTTTAATCTTTCTCTCTCGCTCTGCCTTCCTGAAGATGTGCCCCCCTTTGATGCTAAAATTACAAGCATCCAGAAACCTTTATTTTTTTCTTCTATTTGTTTTCGACAGGAAAAGTAAATACAGTTTATTTTAATATTATTTATTTCCGTATTTCAAGCTTTACTTTCATATGCTATTCTTTCCTCTCTTGTTTTTTTTTTTTTAGCTTACTGCATAACTCTCTCTCTCTCTCTCTCTCTCTCTCTCTCTCTCCTTCTCTCTCATCTGCATCGGAATCTCTCTCTCTCTCTCTCTCTCTCTCCCAAACTGCATTTCGGAATTTTCTGTGTCGCAGTCGATGACCAATATTTTTCGTTTTTCTCTTTTTTTTCTTATTTTATCTCATTCTTGGAAACTTTATGTCTCAGTTACTTCCCCGCTCTATCCTTCTGAATTCATTCATCTGATTCTCATTTCTTTCTTCACGTTTTGATTCACCCTCTTTCTCCGTTTCCTTTTTCAGTTGCAGCTTTGCCATTTCGCTCTTTCGTTGGCCTCACGAAGTTGATCAGGACATGAAAACGAGATATGATCGTGTTTCATTATGTATGCATTTTCAACGGGTATTTCATTACCAGTAGATAGTACTGGATAGTACGTAAAGACAGGTGAATAAGAGGGAAATAGAGAGACAAGCAGATGTAAAAATGGTTTTAGAGCAATAAAATAAATGTTTGCATATGAGAGAGAGAGAGAGAGAGAGAGAGAGAGAGAGAGAGAGAGAGAGAGAGAGAGAGAGAGAGAGAGAGAGAGAGAGAGGAACATGTATATGGGTTGGGTAAAAAGTTTACCATATTTAAGTTGACATGTGTAGGTGCTTATGCTAATCAGTATATACTCCTACAATCTCTCTCTCTCTCTCTCCGTCTTTCAAGCATGTTTGCATTCTCCAACTTTTCTATGATTGAGTTGAAGGGATAGGCTTCCAGACAAAGAAAGAGGGTGTATGAGAGATTGAAGGCTTTAGTTGCCTACATGATATCCCATGAAGGATAGTTCCAGGTTGTCGGTGCAGGCTATGGTTTTTTTTATTTATTTTTATTAACTCAACTCCTCTTACAGGGTTAAAGGCATCTTAATAATTTTTGTTTATTATTGTTTTTGTTAAATGTTGTACAAGGGAGATCGGCTGTATATCTGTCCACATTAAGTCTGTCTTACCTATTCATCACAATTCCAGGCTTGCTACAAAAGTAGTATAGACTGTTTGTTCATACTTTGCTGCGCTTGCAGAGAGATCGGTCGTTTGGTTGTCTTTTTGTGTTTTTTTTTTTTTTGTCTGTCATGCTTACCTTTTTCTTGAAACGTTTGACTGGTGCAAGGCCAATACTATATTGGCCTTGGACTGGTGTAAATCAAGCTGGTCCCATTGTGGCGCAGACCTTGGTAAAATGTAGAGCGAAAGCTTGGAAATCTGTGAAATGGCGTAAAATGCTTGGTGTGTTATTGAGGATACTACTCTTCGGACGCTGTGGGAGGTTTTTAGAAATTCTTTCTTGTCTGGCTGTCCTTCAGAGTGTATCAGGCTCACTTTGGCTTATAAGAACTTGCCAAAGTCCTTGTTCCAAATTTCATAGATTTTGTATATGAAATCTGCCACCTTTTAGACTAGAAAAAACAGATTTAAAATTTGAGGTGCAGTATTCGCTAATAAACCCACATCAGACGATCTGATGATGGTAATCTTTACTTTAACTATGGTTTTTTATAATAGTAATAACTGCCATGAGATGTATCTGTATTGCACAAATAAGTCTTGACGGGTGAAAATGATTGAAATTAGCGAACTTGAAAGAACTGTAATGGTGTTTGTAACATTACTTGAGTCAAAATGTTCATAGAAGGTCGTTGGTCGTGGAGCTACAAGGGACATTTAAAGTGCCGTATATATAATATATCCCTATATATATATATATATATATCATATATATATATATATATATATTATACATAATACATATATTATATATATATATATATATATATCATATATTAATTATATATATAATATTATAATATATATGTATATATATTTGTGTGTGTGTGTGTGTGATGATTAGATTAACGAAGTTACAGCCACGCAGGAAGAGTGACACAATTGAGATGCTAATTCCTTTCGTCTTTATTACCAAGACATGGTCACAGCATCTGTAGGCATTACTAAAGCATCTGTGCAGCATCTTCTTGGCCCCCTAGTGCAACCACTTTCATTTCTTTTATTGTACCTCCATTCACATTATATTTCTTCCATCTGGCAGCCCAACCTATCCTAACAATTATTTCATAGTGCAACTGTGAGGTTTTCATCTTGTTACAACTTTCAGACCTACCTACTCTCATTTTCCTCTCCGGTGCTTGGCCTCTGTAACTCTATATTCCATTCCATTCCAAAGAACGGTGAATGGAACATCGAAATCTAACTTTTGGTAAGCCTCCTTAGTCTGTAATAAAACATATGTTCCAGAAGGATTTGAAAGACAGAATAAAGATTCCGATGTTAATCCGTTGACCATTCTGTGAACTCCCGACCTTTTTGTATTCCCTTAGGACTTATACTCACCACATATATATATTCTTACGCCCTTGTCTATGTAACTTTAGTTGCAGTTCCTTAGTGGTTGTAAGTTTTCCCAAGTATATATATATATATTTATACATAGCATCACGTTCTATATACTTCGTGATCAAGTTATGTCATATATATATAATATATATATATATATAATATATATATACATATATATATATATATATATATATATATATATATATATATATATATATATATATATATATATATATCTTTGTGCGTGCGTGCGTACGTATGTGTGACAAACGGAGAAAGAGAAAGAGATGAATTCTAGGTATTGTGTACATATGCATGTTATTCTGTTTGTTGAGAGCGTCTGTAATGTTGATATATCCAGCTTAAATATTCTTCCTTAATGAATCCATCTTGCTTTTCCATTTGTCACTTTGCATGTTGAGAGGGAGCTGTTGAATATTCGGTTGATTTGCGCTGTGTCAGTCTTCATTATTATTTTGCTTCTTTGTGAGTTTCTCTCCAATGCAAATGGGTCATGGAAAGAAATATTCAGATGAATGTAAGCTCTATCCCTCTCTCTCTTCATATGTATATATATACATATATATATATATATATATATATATATATATATATATATATAAATGTATATATATATATTTATTATTATATAGTATATATATAATATATATATATATATATATATATGCCTGGTAAAAATGTTCTGTTTTACAACAGAATACCATCTAATAAAAGGAGCCCATAAAAACACCAAAATATAGAGAGAAAAGTACTATATTTCAGAGACTGCTGTCTCCCTCTTCAGGTAGATGATTCTACCTGAAGAGGGAGACAGCAGTGTCCGAAATATAGTACTTTTCTCTCAATATTTTGGTGTTTTTATGGGCTCCTTTTATTATATATATATATATATATATAATATATATATAATATATATGTGTGTGTGTGTGTGTGTGTGTGTGTGTGTGTGTGTGTATGTAAGTTTGTATGTATGCAAGTCTGTCTGCCTGTCTGTGTATTAGTTTTGTCACTCATAAACAAGTATAACTTTTATAATCAAATATTAATATCATTTTATTCGCTTTATTTTGGGAAAGACTTGAGTTCGAAAGTAATTATAATTGGAAAATGCATTTGCGATGTCAAAATTCAATGTGGCCACATTGTCATTAGACACTGACTTAGCCAGCCAACTTCTTCATTCGGTTTTTTCATGATAGCTGTATGGATGATTCAACGGTCTACGTATGTATCAAATACAAGATGCACAGATTCGAATCCTAGTCAGGGCAGGTGCCCTTATCCATTAGGATTCCCCAAATTAAAGCGAGTTCTATAGTAACGGGGATTTTGTGGCTTTATATATATATACAGACACACTGTCACATCCGTGATGTATATATATATATATATAATATATATATATATATATATATATATATATATATATATATGTATATATATATATATATATATATATATATATATATATATATATATATATATATATACAGGCATTAAGCTACACATGTGTTTAATATCTCGGAAATAATATATGTGCATGTATATTATATATATATATATATATATATATATATATATATATATATATTATATATATATATATATATATATATATATATATATATATATATATATATATATATATACCGAAAGGGAATTACTATAGTTGATGATAAAAAGTTCGTAGTCTCATGGGCTCGAACCGTCGGACTCTAGAACTCACGACGTTTATTGACGCCCTGGACTATGTATTTATATATATATATATATATATATATAATATATATATATATATATATATATATATATATATATATTTATATATATATAATTTCATTAGTGAAATAAAGTACATAAAACAGAATATTCTCTTTCTCTCTCTCTTCTTTCTCTTATACTTTGTGCTTCTTTTAGCATTTTAGATGAATTCTTATAGACGGAAATTGTGAAGCGAAATTTCCAAGTCTCGTCACTTCATTTGGGATTCCAGGCAGGGCAGCTCGCAGTCCTTTTCAACAACTTTTTAGTTTTTTCATTTATTCTTTTTTATTGTGAAGGAACCTACAGTTTGCTGTGATATATGTTTCACCCTGAATTTCAGAAATCCGTCAGCGTTTTGGCTTGCATTCTTCATCAAAGCCGGGCATGACTGTTCAAGGCTGCACCATCCATCTCTTTTAATTGGATGTATTCGCCTATTTTTTTTTTTTTACCTTTTTATTTTATTTCCTTTTATGGTAGGTATTAGGTTGTGCTGGAAGTGTCACGCCTTTGCTGCATTTTTTTTCTCTTGCTTCAGATGCAATGCTTTCATGGAAATCTACATTTAGTATATACTGAAATGAAATTGTCAACTAGGGTGATTTATGAAAATGAAAAAAAGATCTGTCTCTGTTGAAGGGAATAATCGGCATAACGATTGTCAATTTGCATTATGTAGAATATTCAAAATACCCTGCAGGAAAATGACTGAGAATTGTTCCTAAAGGGATTCATAGTTCACACATATAACGAATATCACGATTGAAGAGTGCTTTGAATGGGAAGGATATCAGCAGTTGTGATCCCTAGGAATGGTCTGGATATTTGGAATGGAAATTATAAGGAATGATAAAAAGAATTGGGATTGAATACGATTGGCAAGCGGCTACAAATGGGTGTATGGATGAATGTCTGGAATGAATGGCTCTGTGATTGGGAAAGACAACACGAATGGTAACATTAAATAAATCTCTAGAAATATTCGTTAAACTTATGAAATCTAGCAGTTTTCCTGAAAGTTATTTTTGGTCTTTGCAACCAAAGTAACAATTTTGGATAAGGCCTTCGGCC
>NC_087200.1:177391973-177409473 GCF_015104395.2 Macrobrachium nipponense | reverse complement strand
AGAAAAAGCGCACATAGTAAGAAAAGTGATGGACTCCTAAAGAGGCAGGATGCAACCCGGATTCCCACACTATGAATACCATCCAGTCGAATTGGAGGACTGTGATAGGCCCCGCCCCCTCCCAAAATAATAATAATAATAATAATATCTCTGAAGAAGACCCTCTTCCAGAGAAACTTCATCAAACAGAATGGCCTTCAGGATGCCGTTGGGTATACAGTAGTCTCAGTCTTTGAATGAGTTTGTAGATGCGGGTAATAAATGAACTTTGGGTAGTTGTTATATAATTTTCCTGCTGCTACAAAGAAACGCATTTGGAAGATTAAGAAACTGCAATACAATCTCAACGGCATCCAGATGGCCATTCTGTTCAATAATAATAATAATAATAATAATAATAATAATAATAATAATAATAATAATAATAATAATAATAATAATGATAATAATAATAATAACAATATTCATTGTCATGATCCACCAACTTATAAAAATAACTTTAATGCCCCTTGCTTGGCTCCCCTTTCATCTTTCAAGACTGTTGTTTAATTAACACATTATTCTTGAGATGAAGCCCCGAAGTGTACTACTCGAGCAGCCCTTCGTTATTTTTTTTTTTCCTCTCTCTTTTTTGTGAGAGGTGTCGTCATTTACCACTTTAAGCCTCTGATGGTGTCTCAAGTGTCCTACTTGTGACAGGTGTGCCCAGGGGGATCCAGGAGGGTAGAAAGTTTACCCTTATATATGAAGTCTTTATTCTATGGACTACATTTAAAAAAAATCCAGAGAAGGGACTTTTTGGAACTTTGTCTCTGAGTCAAATGTATTTTTATAAAAGTAATAATTATCTTTAGGCTTTATAATTGTAACTTTTTTGTTTTGTATTATCGTTGAGAGCTTTGATTTTTGATTATTCAATAATTATGTATTGTCTTCTTTTAGTGTTTTTATACCGATTCGTATAACTATGCCGGAAGATTGTACTTTTCCGATTCGTATAACTATGCCGGAAGATTGTACTTTTCTTCTGGGGAGTTGATTATTTTAAATATAATTCATCTTTTGATTTAGTTTTCCATTTTGATATTTCTGATTATCATTCTGGGAAAATGAAAAAGTGTAACCTTCTCAGTTTGATTATAGCGTTCTTAGTGTGCTTCATGTGGAATCATTTTATCGCTAACATTTACGCTTGAGTTTTGGGGTTTTCTGAAAGTAATTCGAGATAAGGTTGCTAGCCTCACACTCTCTATCATCATGGCTTCGACCCATCTCGGTTGACTAATTATCAAGTACGTCCGCCTGTGGTGTTTTTGCATGGTAACACTGCGTCTCGGGCTTTCCCGGGCTTTAAATAATTACTCTTTGTGTACGTTTTAGGTAAATAACAGGATATCTAGGTGTACATTTGCAACTGAAAAGTGTTTTAATAATTTACTGTATGCGAATTACACCGTTAATATTCGAAATAGGATATTATTCAAAGCCCGGGACGCAGTGTTGCCATGCGCAAACACCACAGGCGGATGGACAAATGGAAAAAAAAGACAGAGTATAATTAAGGAATCGAACGCATGTCTTCTTGCTCGTGAGGGGATGATCTTGGACACCAGATCATTGAATACGTTGTGCTGTAGAGAGAAAACACCAGTATTTCAGTTCTGACTTGATGAAATGTTTAGGATAGTTTCTGACTTTACTTCACAAGAGAGAGAGAGAGAGAGAGAGAGAGAGAGAGAGAGAGAGAGAGAGAGAGAGAGCATATCCTTTCCCTTATGTTGTATAACACGACTTGAAGTAGATGCTTGAGGAGCAGTGATGGTATGCTCTGCTGGATGCTCAGTCTTATGACTTACGTTATTTATTCATTGCGATGAATGTAGGAGAAGAAAAGATGGGGGTTTATAACTGGGCATCTTACTTGAGGAAATGAAGATGGAAAGAGAAGAGGAGAAAAGAAGTCAGAGGATCCGAGTGCGAAGGGCGGCTGGATGGCAAAGATTCCTCTGTACTGTAGTAGATGGCGAAGGATTGAACGATTGTAGTGGAGAGAGTATTTGGGAAAGGTAAGTGATATTGTTTGTTTGTAAACGTACAAAATAATATTTTATGCAAAGTCAGTATGATCTGCAAACCTATATCTTTAGCAATTACGACGAAGAAGAGTGGGGTCGACAGCTGAACGAAAAGATTAACTAGCGCCGCCTCTTACAGGATGGAATTCTGTATACGAATTCAGTAGGTCATAAACGGTGACAATCGGAACCAGTTAAGATTAGGAAGAGATGTAGTTACGGCAACAGTCATTCGATAGAGATAATTAGATACGTTACTGACCAGTGGAATTAGAAAAGTTAGAAGATAAGGATTTAGGGAAGAATGTTAAAAGATAAGGATTTAGGGAAGAATGCTTGGTCAACAGTCCAAAATATTTTACATCAAGAAAAAACTATTTTAGGAAAAGAACGATTATGGTCTGTACAAAGGACCAGTAGGTAAAATAAACTTCAAGGATAATTACTTGGGGATGTTGGTAAGACTTTTGTCCTTAAGGATAACAGTAGTATTACCATTTGCATTTACCATGTGGTATTCCAATTTGCAATTTTTTTTAATACATCATGATAAAACTTGAAATTTGTTGTATGCATCTCTTTTTGTATTACTGTAATATTAACAGTGATTCATTATTCTATTTATCTCCTCGTCACAAGTAACTGAAGAAATCTTCAGATTAATGTTGACTCTATCCGCATCTCTCCTCTGAATCATCTTTCTTCAGATAGAACGCTTTTGCCTCTACCCCTTTCTCATGGGTGCTGTTTCAGTCACTGTTTCGTTTGGCTGAGGTGGAGCGTGACTCCCATCACGTGGAGGTCAGTTTGCTACGAATTAGCTGACTCGGAGACGGTTTGTGTCCCTCATAACAATGTCTTTAATTTCCTCCTCCCTGCTTTTGCTTTTTCTTGAAACCAGTGACCTTCCCGTTTTTAAGAAGCTCAACTGTTTCCCTTTTCCTAAGTCACTGATCATTTTACCCTTCTAGTGTAGTTACCCTTTCCTGGTTGTAAAGATTTGATAGAGTAATGAGACAGGTTTTGTGAAAGTTCACAGAGATGTTACAAAGATAAATAGAAAGGTGAATTTGAGAAGACTGGGTGTAAGAAGGAAAAACTTTTAAGAAGACCAGCATGATATTTTTGCAGTAGAAGCCAAGAGTAGGATGGAGATAAGTGAAGATGACTGAAGAGGCACTGTAAAAGTTGCAAGGTACACTTGACAAGTGAAGATGACTGAAGAGGCACCGTAAAAGTTGCAATGATAAATTAAGGAAAACATAAAGTGAGCATGAAGGGAATGGAAGGAAAATAAAAAGAAAATATATAACAGAAGAGACTGCATTCATGTGAACACTAAAATGAATATTAAAATCATTGGATTAAGAAATTGGGGAATTGAAAGAAAGAACTAAGACCGAAACCAGAGTATAATTCTTGGGTCGATATAATATTCTGAATAGTAAAAAGTAGTAGAAAAAAATTATATGCCTAACGAAAGAGTGCAAGTGAAGCTAAGGTAACGTAATATTTCTCAGAATGGATTGTTAAGGTAAGGAATATACATTGATAAAAGTCCCAAGAGTTGGAGCTATGATCTGAGTGAGGAGGCAAAGTAAAAAAAAATTTATGAAATGTAGAGGATTTAATCCCGGAAGGTCAAGTAGTGTTAAGATTTTGAAGGGTATAGATAGCTGTATAGAAGGCGTTAGACATGTGATAGAACCCACCTACTGATGATTGATCAGAAAAGCTGTGGAAGTAAAGTTTACAAAGTCGGCGGACACTTATATAATAAGTGTGAATAGACAGTAGAATGGAAGGGCGTGATTGTAGGCACTTACAGAAATAAGAATTTAAATGTGGAATGGATAGACAGACGTAAAGATTGAAAGAAAGTATTCCAGGGATGTGGTGATGGAGAAATAGGAAACATAAATGTTTAGAAGAGCTAGAAATGAGGTAGGAAAGGGACACTATTTAATGAAGTCTTTTGAAACTGAGAATAAGAAATGGAAAGAGCGGTAGGAAATTATCTGTATATAGAATACTGTTGTAATTTTGGTGGAGAGCAATTAAATGCTTGATAGCACTTAAGGTGTTCTGAACGATCGCATTGACTAGCCAGTGCTCGGTGACTGCCGCAAAGGACAGGGGTGAACGAGAGATGGCTTTGAGAGGCTTTGATGCAAATTATATTCGAAATTGAAAAAAAATCGGTGATAGGAATGGGAAAAGATCTTGATCGAAGTACCTAAAGAGAACGGATGGAGATCTATGGAAATGAAGTTGCACTGAGAGAGATCCTAAAACCCCTCTATTGGCACTGGGTTCGACATTTGAGAAAACAGAAATATCTGAGGACTTATGACTATGAAATGCGTTATACAGGAGATGAAGGATACGAGACACCCTGCAAGGGGAAGGAAATTCAAGCAGTGCTGCCGTGAAAGGTACAGGAAATGAGAAGAAGAAGAAGAAGAAGAAGAAGAAGAAGAGAGAGAGAGAGAGAGAGAGAGAGAGAGAGAGAGAGAGAGAGAGAGAGAGAGAGAGAGAGAGAGAGAGGGTCCGGGATGAAACTTTGATTGAGGATTCAATTGGCGGAGGAAATTTGAGAAGAATGCGACATATATTCGAGTTCGAAGCGGAATCGCAGTGGAATGGAAATATGCGATATATTGGAAGACGGTGTCAAAGTCATATAAGCGGGAAAATTAAACGGAATAAAATGTAGCTTTTTAGCGACTGGTTCTACAACGAAATATTTGATACCTGCTAATACTTGCGCTTGCTCCTTTTTTTTTTTTGCCAAATTATGGTGAAGTATATTGTATTTGATATACTTTTCTTATTGTAGAAAATGAAAATAGCCGTATTGCAAAGCTACTAACGTGTATGTGGACTGTCAAACTCTTTGGGATTCCGATCTGTTCAATACCATATCGTGGTGGTATAGTAGCTGTTCTAGACTATGTATGAATAGTGCGGCAACTTGCCTTTTCATTTCATTGAAAATTATGACTCAAATTTATTAGAAAAGAAATCTCTCTCTCTCTCTCTCTCTCTCTCTCTCTCTCTCTCTCTCTCTCTCTCTCTCTCTATATATATATATATATATATATATATATATACATATACATATATATATATATATATATATATATATATATATATATATATATATATATATATACTCACTGACCATGTCACGTTGAGTAAACTGTGATTCATCGTAAATTATATATAATAATCACAGACTGTGAACAATTCTTCAAGATATCTATTGTCATATCTAGGTAAACCAAATATTCAACACAACCTCACATTAAACAATGTCAAAGCATAATAAATAAGCAGAAGTAATCAGAAACTTAGCAATCAGAATTTAAGGAGAAGCCAGGCGTACCAACTAATTATAGAAACATACCATATATATATATATGTATATATATATATATATATATATATATATATATATATATATGTGGTATGTTTCTATAATTAGTTGGTACGCCTGGCTTCTCGTTAAATTCTGATTCGTTAAATTCTGATTACTAAGTTTCTGATTACTTCTGCTTTTTTATTGTGCTTTGACACTGTTTAATGTGAGGTTGTGTTGAATATTTGGATTACCTAGATATGACAATAGATATCTTGAAGAATTATTCACAGTCTGTGATTATTATATATAATTTACGATGAATCACAGTTTTCTCAACATGGTCAGTGAGTATTAATACTCACTGACATGGTCAGTGAGTATTAAAGGAAATATACTTATGAGACATTGGAAAGGCAACTGATTCCCGGTCACGGAAAGGTACTCTTGGAAACTAGGTGGTGTAGTGAAAATCTCTTAGAAGTAAAATGCTTTGGACATTTAAAGAAGAAAGAGAACTTCAATGTGTCAACATCTGCAAATCCTCTGGCCACAGTGAAAAGAATTGCGAGCGAAAGGGTAGAAAGAAAATATTTTATGGCATTGCTCAACACCCAGTATCATCCTTCTAGACAATGACTCTGTATTAACTTCAGCATGTTCTGGCTGACCTGTATCATGTGACATTTTATGTTGACTCCCAACTATGGACTTGATAAAGAAGGCTGAATCAGAGACACGAAAGGAATCAACAAAATGCACCGCGGAGGGAGAGGCGTTCATTCACCCGACAATCGACCCCGAGATCAGTTAGGGAGCGATCCCTGCTTGCCTGGTTGCTTGCGTGTGCTCCAATTCCATTTGGCTTCGGGCGCAATTCTCTCCTCTTCATGCAAACACACCCCCGTCTTTTGTTGCTGCTGGAATTGTTATCATTCTCCTTTCGTGCAATTCCGTTTTGCATCTCACAAAATGCACAGTCCCACGAATATGCAAACGTTGTATTAAAGTTCCCTTTTTGTGTACCTTATGCTGTGCGAATATTTCCTTCCGTGTTTAGATTCTACAATGAATTCGCTGACTTAAACAAATTACTCGGAAATTTAATTCTCCAGAGATTTTCGGATGGGGAACACAATTTGTTCAGGGCTCAGTCTTTGACAGTAATCGTTTGTTTGTGCTGGTATTTATCTTTGCAGATTATTCATAGGACAGCAATCAAGATACCATTGCCGAGTCCTTCATATCCTTTATTTCACATGAATGATATTTGTATCCTTGTCCCTGGGGCAAAGAGGCAATATCCTTTGTGTACATAGTCGTCTGTTTCTCCGAGAAATGAATAGTATTTGTAACTGTTTTAGATTTCTATGCTGTATGGGTCGTTTTATTAATGATAAATTCAACATTTCTCCATTATTTACGCTTTGTGAAATGCATATCTTTATTATTATTATTATTATTATTATTATTATTATTTTATTATTATTTATTAATTATGATTATTATTATTATCGATTTATGGAAAGTATGTATTTCGTTTGTTCCCTAGTTTTTGCTAGAATGGAATGGAGAGGAGGGGAAGAAAAAAAAAAGGATAATCCTTCCCTTGAAATTTTATTCGTGAAATCACCATGCCACAGTTCCGAGGAAAACTGTAGCGTGTAACAGCATGTTCTGCAACTTCTTTTCTTTCCCGTCTTCCGAAATTGTCCCCGGATATTTTTTGTCTTTTGTTGTTCCTCTCCGTTCCTTTGTCCTCTTGTCCAGATGGGGTTGGGTCTTTTACGTTGTCATTTCTCTCTCTCTCTCTCTCTCTCTCTATATATATATATATATATATATATATATATATATATATATATATATATATATACAATATATCATATATATATATATATATATATATATATATATTATGTATATATGATTATATATATATATATATATATATATATATATATATACACACATATATGTATGCATGTGTGTGTTTCCTTTTATGTTTGTTCCTGCCGGTTATTGTTCTTTTATTGTTTCTTAGCTTTTATTTTGTTCAGTCAGCAGTTACAGTCCTGATCCTCCTAATTTGTAACGTCTAAACTGCATTAAAAGCCAGTGCTGTATTTTTTTTTTTTTTTTTATGAGATCTGAATATCCAGTGACCGAAAGGCTTGATTCCATCAATAGCTTGGTTTTAATTTGGTCTCTCCATGCGTATTTATTTTCATATATTACAACCTAAATAAATTCATAAAATTTGATTAACCTGAGAGAGAGAGAGAGAGAGAGAGAGAGAGAGAGAGAGAGAGAGAGAGAGAGGAGAGAGAGGCCGCTAAATAAATATAAGGGACAGGACGTATACAGTATATGAATTAAGTATAAAGTTTCTCCCAGGGAGAAAACTTAAACTTTCAGATTTAATGTGGGAGAGACTTTTGGAATACCTTAAGCCATCATTGTTTGACCCTAAGGAAACTCGTAGCATAAAAAGCAAGTATATAACGTCCCATCTTCATTTGCTCTCTCTCGCTTTGCTTCGTTTTTCCTTAAGGTGCGTCCACACGGTCGAACATTGTCCGACGGACAAACATTGTTACCATATCGTAGGCGAAGCAGGATGACGTCGTAAGCGCTGAAACGATGGAAGTAGATCTGGCAACAAAAAGAGGTACCAGAAGAGGCTGAATACCACTGCTTTTACTCTGCTCACAAGGCAATGAACGGCGGAAATTGGTAACAATGTTTGTCCGTCAGACATTGTTCGACCGTATGGACGCACCTTAAGGTGCGTTCACACGGTCGAACAATGTCCGACGGACAAATATTATTACCAATTAATAATTGTTTGCCGGTCTTTGCCCTGTGAGCAGAGTAAAAACAGTGGTATACAACCTCATCTGGTATCACTGTTTGTTACCAGATCTACTTCCATCGTTTCAACGCTTATGACGTCATCCTGCTTCGCCTATGATATGGTAACAATGTTTGTCCGTCGGACATTGTTCGACACGGCCGCTCTTGTGTCTGGGAACTTGGCAGTCACGTCAAAATCATTGGTCTCAGAATTTGTCTGTTTCAGTGTATTCATCCGATGAATCTCATCATTTCATGACAACATAGGTTACTAGGGAAATTTTTCTGATGACTGTTGGAGATTGAGAATCCTCTGTTAGATATATTATTTAGAATTTTTTAAAGCAGTGTAATGAAGCGGTTATGCGGCAGCTGAAACAAAACTGAATCAGTGTCGGACAATTATGGTACGATATGAAATACACATATATATATATATATATATAATATATATATATATATATATATATATATATATATATATTAGCTGTCCAAGCCGGCACTGCCTGGGAAAATTAGATGCCCAAGAATACTGTCTCTCTCTCTCTCTCTCTCTCTCTCTCTCTCTCTCTCTCTCTCTCTCCTGTTAACATAGGTGTTGCTTCAATTTGTCTGTTTGTATGGTGTTTTTATGTTGCATGGAACAAGTGGTTATTCAGCAAAGGGACCAACGGCTTTATGTGATTTACAAACCACGTCGAGAGTGAACTTCTATCACCAGAAATACACATTTCTCACACCTCAATGGAATGCCCGAGAATCGAACTCGCGGCCACCGAGGTGGTACACCAAAACCATACCAACCACGCCACTGAGGTGCTAGTTGCTTCAATAACATTGCCCAGCAATTTTGACCTTTTATGTTTCACCAGTTCTCACCCCCTATTCCTATCAGGGCTGAACTTGGTCTTGAAAAGCATCGTGAGTGTCACTGTTCATCTCAGCGATCTCAAAAACTATGGACTAGACACTAATAGCTGCTGTTTTCAGTTATTTTGCATGACACCCCTTCCTATCACCACCCCTACTTTATTCCAGTGATGTCTTACGCCCCACAGTATTCTTTTCCAGCCTGTACTAATAGTACTGCTACTTCTACTACTACTAATAATAATATCAACCAACCAAAACGCAACTTAATAACCGACCTGTCAACTGTACACCCACCGCTTGCTTTATATTCGTATACCCATGTAATTTGCATTTCAATCCATTCTCTCTTTGACAATAATCACTAGAGCGCGATTGAAACGTCCGAGGTAATAAAACTGAAATACCAAGAAAACTTTTGATGTCCTTTATAGAAACTTGAATCACCAGCTACACGTTGATGAAAAGAAGACATAAAAGAAGAATAGAGAAGACTCTATATTAATTGAATGCCGTAGAGACAGCCATTGTTTTCAGTGCTATTGCCCTGTGAGGTCTCCTTCCTTATTATACCCGGATACGCTACATGATCCAGCTGCGACGAGAGAAGACAACACCACATCCTTCAGGAGGACACTGCTGTCCCGCCAGCTGGAAATGAAACAGGAAGAGAAGAAAGAAAGAAAAGCAGAATTAGATACTCGACAATCACAGAGATAGACAGCCTCCCAAGGAAGCTACTGCCTGGTATCGATGCCGCCCTCCGGGAGAACTATTACCCCTGGAAAGAAAAGGTTATCCTTAAGAAACTTGTGATGCCTAATGGCGAAAGTTTGAAGATCCCCAAACAAAGAAATAATAATAATAATAATAATAATAATAATAATATTTATTATTATTATTAATTAATTTATTTATTTTTTTTTATTTTTTTATAATTTTTATTTTTTTTTTTTACTCTATCATAGTCCTCCAATTCGACTGGGTGGTATTTATAGTGTGGGGTTCCGGGTTGCATCCTGCCTCCTTAGGAGTCCATCACTTTTCTTACTATGTGTGCCGTTTCTAGGATCACACTCTTCTGCATGAGTGCTGGAGCTACTTCAGCCTCTAGTTTTTCTAGATACCTTTTCAGGGATCTTGGGATCGTGCCTAGTGCTCCTATGATTATGGGTACGATTTCCACTGGCATATCCCATATCCTTCTTATTTCTATTTTCAGATCTTGATACTTATCCATTTTTTCCCTCTCTTGGCCATTTTTTCCCTCTCTTTACTCTTCAACTCTGGTGTCCCATGGTATTGCGACATCAATGAGTGATACTTTCTTCTTGACTTTGTCAATCAACGTCACGTCTGGTCTGTTTGCACGTATCACCCTATCCGTTCTGATAACCATAGTCCAGAGGATCTTTGCGTGATCGTTTTTCTATCACTCCCTCAGGTTGGTGCTCGTACCACTTATTACTGCAGGTAGCTGATATTTCTTGCACAGGCTCCAGTGGAGGGCTTTTGCCACTGAATCATGCCTCTCTTTGTACTGGTTCTGTGCAAGTGCCGGGCATTCACTTGCTATGTGGTTTATGGTTTCATTTTTCGTATTGCACTTCCTACATATAGGAGAGATGTTATTTCCGTCTATCGTTCTTTGAACATATCTGGTTCTTAGGGCCTGATCTTGTGCCGCTGTTATCATTCCTTCAGTTTCCTTCTTTAGCTCTCCCCTCTGTAGCCATTGCCATGTGTCATCGCTGGCTAGTTCTTTAGTCTGTCTCATGTATTGTCCGTGCATTGGTTTGTTGTGCCAGTCCTCTGTTCTGTCTGTCTTTCTCCTGTCTCTGTATATTTCTGGGTCTTCGTTTATTATTATTATTATTATTATTATTATTATTATTATTATTATTATTATTATTATTATTATTTGGTTTACCACGATCTTCAATTCGACTGGGTCGTCTTTATAGTGTGGGGTTCCGGGTTGCTTCCTGCCTCTTTAGGAGGCCATCACTTTTCTTACTATGTGCTCTGTTTTCAGGATCACACTCTTCTGCATGAGTCCTGGAGCTACTACTACTACTACTACTACTACTATTATTATTTAAGAAGCAGACCCTCTCTCTCAAGCATACTTCAGCAGCGTTACACTTGTAGAGATTCTTCTCTATTTTCCGAATAGCGGCTTTTTCCGTGCTACTTAAACAGGCTAGTAGAGTGCCTATAGAGGTCATGATCAAATACAGTGTCAAAATAGGTGTATATATTTGAATTTTACAGATAAACTATGATACCATAGTCATCAAAGTCATTAAAGATTCTCTCTCTCTCTCTCTCTCTCTCTCTCTCTCTCTCTCTCTCTCTCTCTCTCTCTCTCTCTCTCTCTCTTTTTCTTGAAGTGAGCTTTCCTCTGGAGCTGCCAGACATCCTCGGGCTAGGAAGCTGAGAGAGAGAGAGAGAATCGTTAATGACTTTGATGACTATGGTATCATAGTTTATCTGTAAAATTCAAATATATACACTTATTTTGACACTATTTGATCATGACCTCTATAGGCGCAATACTAGCCTGTTTAAGTAGCACGGAAAAAGCCGCTATTCGGAAAATAGAGAAGAATCTCTACAAGTGTAACGCTGCTGAAGTAGCCATTTTTTTACTTTTTAATAATTATTATTATTATTATTATTATTATTATTATTATTATTATTATTATTCGCATTAAACCAATGTCTTAACAGCTTTTGTGAGCCCCATTACTATTTTTATTTTTATTATTTTTTATTTCAGCGTTTTAACGGAAAAGCCAGAAAGCAGTTATAGATGCTTCAAATTTGATATTACATTTTTTTGTATTTTGGGGTGGGGATGGTAAAAGTTTCTGAATATTGCCAACGTTTTGTTGGGGAATTATTTTACAGTGCTTTTTTTCATGCGCCCTGTCCGTTTGCAATGTAGATGTAATACATATTTTGCAGATACGCTGTTTTTCATTTATTTGAGGGTAGGAAAGAGTGTTCTTCCATTTCATATGGGTTAATTTTCTCTCGTTTTATAGCTTCGTTAGCGGAAGCTTTCTCGAGGATTAGAGAGTATCCCACTGACCCATTGCCCCCGGTAGATGCAATCCTGGATACTACGACGACGACCCTTATTAATTCATTCCGCAGTGAATTGTAGTCCACGTGAATTATGTTGTTTGTGTGAAGCAGTAGTGATGAATTTAATCTATTGGGTGTTGAAATCCAGATTAATTAGATCAACGCGGTGCTGCGATCCTGATCAGTCTAATTCATAGACGTTGCGATCCTGATGAACTTCATTAAATCTGTAGGATTTTACAATCCCTATAAATGAAGCCTGTTGTGATTTGTGATGATTGTGAATTTGAACTGCAAGGTTTTGTCATGTTGAAGTCACTATGTAGGCTGCTGCGATCCTGACGAATCTAATCTGCAGTTCATTGCTCTCCCGATGAATTTCAAAATCGGCAGGGTGTGATCACGTTCAGAACATTATTGCCTCTTTTGGGGAAGTACAATGAAGAGCTGAGTAAAGTTCAGTTTTTGTTCGTTTAGAGATCTTATTTAAGTGTGTTCAAGAGACTCCTATCATTGGTTCATGAATCAAGCTGATTAATCCATATTATTGTTTTGTTCATTTAATTCGTTTTTGCAGGGGTATCTGATTGTATCTTTTTTATGCCGTTTTCAAACTAACAAGTATGGCTTTATTTTAAATGTTTCAATTTAGATGCTGAGCTCCATTTTATCTGTTGGGGCTGTTCATGCGATCTGTGAAGCACAATCTTTGAGTTCCTTACCATTTTCAGAGAGCAGATTAATGACGTACAATGTTTTACTTTTCTTTCTTCTCACACTCTGATGCTGAATATATCTCGGAAAAGAGGGCTGTGTCCCTTCTTCACATTGTACCCCGGAAAAAGTTAAGCATCCTGTCTTTTATCAACGCTCCGACAAAATAGAAAGTCGGAGGAATGAATTACAGCAGCCGTCTTATACTGTTGCAGTTAATAGGACAGCTGGTGGCTGCTTAGGGAAAAAAGAGCTGTCGAATTATAATGGTGCTTGTCGGAGAAATTCGGATGTTGTAGATACACCCAAGCATTTCTCTCTCTCTCTCTCTCTCTCTCTCTCTCTCTCTCTCTCTCTCTCTCTCTCTCTCAAAAAGATGGCAAATGCCTTTTAACTTGGATGAGTGTAAAGTGTTACAAATAGGAACAAACAACCCTCATGCCAGCTACATGCTACTTGGGAATGACATAAATAGCGTAGAACAACAGTTAGAACCTTGGAGTCATTATTACCAATGACTTAAAATCCACAAAACAGTACATATAAGCTGAAAAGAAGGTATAGAAACTAATGGGATACATAAAGAGTCAGTTTAGATACAGAAACAAGGAAACGGTGCTGCAGCTCTACACATCAATAGTTACACCTCATCTTGAATAGGCAGTACACTAGGAAAGGACATAAATAGACTAGAAGGGGTACAAGCAAGAGCCACAAAGTTAATTCTGTTCATCCGACAAATAGGTTAACAAAGACGACTAGAGAGCCTGAACATGAATGGCTTAGAAACACGAATGATTGTGAGGACAACGAATAGAAACATTTAAAATACTGAAAGGCAAAAACAAAAGTAGACAGTAGCCTATTTACATTAAACGTAAACCAGACAGGAAATAATGGATGGAAACTAGAACTGAAGAGATACAACATTGTAAGAACTTCTTGGCATACAAGATATGTGACACGTGGAATACATCTGCCACCAGAAGTTGTAAACAGCAATAGTGTGGAGGAGTTTAAAAGAAAGCTTGACAAAATCATTAGGACACTGTGAATGAACCGTAAAACCTGCTCCTAGAGACAAGTATTCGAATACATGATATCTCCTCGGATGGCCTAAGTCTTTGAGACGTCCTAGCTAGATTGAATTCCTGTTTTGACAGATACTGAAAGCCCTGCTGTTGAAGGTATACTGTTTATATATTTTTCTTTTTGAACACTAATTTTCTCTCATTTAAAAACGCACGTAAAGATATTCAGCAGGTGCTGTTAAGTGAGATGGATAGCTTTTTCCCTCTACTTTCTCCTCCTCTTGTTTTGATTATAGCGTTCTTTTACGAGACGCGGTTCCAAGTTCCAATCCAATCAGTTGTTTCGTAGATGGCTAACCTACTGGAAAAACCGAATGGGAAGCTCATTCAATAGAATTAAATATATTCGATTCGCAGCTTGATCATTGTTTTTATGCAAATTTTAGTCAAAGGAATTTTGAATATGGAATCATGATTTGAATAAGTAAATGAATATAACTTCCTTTGTTCTCTCCTTCTCAAATGAAACAGAGACGCTTGGCCGGATAGATTGAATTGATGAATGGAAATTGAAATTGTCCCTGACATGAACTGTGACCAGGGATGAAAAATAAAATAATATAACGGGATCAGGCTGAGTCGGCACGCTATTATGGCCTGTAAAAAAAAGAAAAGAAAAAAAAATTGGGCCGTTAATATATTATTCCGAAAGCCATCTCGTAGATCAGCGAGTGAAATGGGATATTTTTTTATTCTCTTGTTCCTTTGTTAGAGTTACAAGACCGAGGGTGGGTAGAAGGCCTACGGCGGAATGGATGAGACAATTTCTAGCTCAACGTTTTGTCATCCTTCAGAAAGCATTGGCTGTAACGTGAAAACTGTAGAAGGAGAGTGATGCGCTGAAATAAGCTGCATAGAAAGTGTAAAGATTAGCGAATCTGTGTGTGTCGTTAGCGTGTCGTATGCAGTATATGTGTGTCTGTCGCTGACTCCGACAGCGAGGAGAAATGCCATATGAATCACCTTGATTCCAGTAGGAAGTATGATTTTGCAGCAAGTCCTGTTTAAACCAAATGGTTCTTGTCTCCACAGCCAATGCTCCTCCACTATGAAGTATTTTCGAAGCCTCTTCTTGCGTATCATAGTGTCCTTTCTAAGGCGAGGAAGAATAGTTAGACAAGAGTGAAATGCATATAAGTAATGAGGAAATAAGAAACTAAGAATCATATGATATTAAAATGTGAGAATATATGTGACCCCCCCCCCCCCATTTTATGGTATATATGAAATTGACGATTTGAAAGCAGCGCATCCTTTACATTCCGAAAATGAAAGGATCTAAAGTAATTGCTTCAAAAGATGAAAAAGATAGATAAAAGTCTCAACAGCACAGCAATTCTTATTAAAATAAAGCGCCTCAGTGGCGTGATCGGTATGGTCTTGGCCTACCACCTCGGTGGTAGCGAGTACGATTATCGGGCATTCCATTGAAGTGTGAGAGATGTGTATTTCTGGTGATAGAGAAGTTCACTCTCGACGTGGTTCGGAAGTCAAGTAAAGCCGTTGGCCCCGTTGCTGAATAACCACTGGTTCCATGCAACGTAAAAACATCATACAAACAAACAAACAAACATTAAAATAAAGTAACAAACCAATAGTTAGGTGGCACAAAGTCTGCCATTCATGAAGGTGTAGTTCTTGGTGAAAGATCATCATCTGTTCTGTTCTTGAGAAGACCGGCGGAAAAACCACTTCAGAATATCGATAAAAAAATTCATAACCCCCCCCCCCCCTCCTACCCTCACGCACTTCTATTGCCAACATTGTTTATTGGGTTTGCATCGCATCTTGCCTGTGAGAAACCTCTCTCTCTCTCTCTCTCTCTCTCTCTCTCTCTCTCTCTCTCTCTCTCTCTCTCAACTTTTCATTTCCTTCTTTTTCCTCTCGATTCCTCTCTTCAAGTAACATGTTTGTGTGTGTGTGTGTATATATATATATATATATATATATATATATATATATATGTATATATATATAGATATATATATATATATATATCTCTGGAGAGAGAGAGAGAGAGAGAGAGAGAGAGAGAGAGAGAGAGAGAGAGAGATACTATTGGAGAATAAAAAAGAAATGAAAGGAAAAGGGTTCGCTTCGTCATACATTGGACGTAAGAATAATATGGTTCATTGCGTTGTGATTTGAGATAGTAGTCGTTGAATATGAAGGATAGAAAGGAGGCGGATCTAAATGAGTACTTTATTGTCATCTCGGGACTGTTAGTGGAAATGACCAAGGAAAGATATAGTAAGGGCAATTGAAAGGTCAAGTCGGACGTTCCTGGGTATCACAATAGGCGATGTGGTGTTGCAGTGAAATAGAGCTTTAGGAGCTCACCGGGGCTTGTAAGGTATGAGGGTGACTACCCTAATGTTCCTTTGTATGACGAGGAAGGTAATACAGTTATTAAAGCATAGCACTGATGAGTATTTCTGGTAGCGTGCATGATCGAGTAAGTGAGACAGATGACATAAGGACTAAGAGGGTAAAGAAGATTATTTTCAGGTAAAGAAGTTGGTGTTATGTGGGTGAGTTGTATGTTGGTGGACAGATTTATGAGAATTTTGAGAATTCAAGGGAAAGCTACATGCGCCGTATCAAGATTTATATGACAAAACTGATAAAGCCACGTTGCTGATATTAATGCGGATGTAATGTATGATGACAAAACAGGTGGATCATAAAGCAGGTGAAGGGTTTCTGTTAGATGTTTGGAGAAGAAGAAAAGGAATATTTATGAAGCAACGTTTTGATATGTTAAAGGAATGCTGCGCCAATTCTCCGTTGAAGGGAGGTGCGGACGTCAAATGCGGACTTGACCAGAAAGAAGGCTCTTAGTCGATGTGGAACGAAAAAAGGTTGAGAGACTGAGTCCTGCAGTGCTACGATAAAGATGTGGAGGAAAGATAAGCGTCGCTAAATAGGTGGATCAGATTTCTTTACGGTAATTTGAGTCACCTGTAGAAGATGAAGGGCGCTTGGGTGGAGAAACGTCTGTATATTTCGCGAATTTGGAGGAGGAGGGAAGGGAGATCGGGAAAGTGCCGGCTTGATGGGATGGAAGACGTTATGGGACAGAAATTAATAAATGTAAAATCTCTGGTTGTTATACCTATCCGTACGTACAGAAAGACTCATACTGTCAATCCTCCGATAAGTATAATTAATTCTAGCACAAAATTTTGTTTGCCTTTTATTGTTTAAACCATCATTGAGCACTTTGTAATGAACTCAGTGGCAATCTCCCGGAAGATCCACAGACATTTATGAAACCAAGTATTAACAATTTGAGTATGGCCTAACGGACCAAATTGCACTTTATTGTAAGGATTAAATTCATATTAAGCAAAGCTGATGGCAAAGACAACCTAACGACTTTTTAAAGCCCAGCTCTAAAGAAACAAGAAACAGGAAAGGCAAGGAAAACGATTTAGATA
>NC_087200.1:177376973-177381973 GCF_015104395.2 Macrobrachium nipponense | reverse complement strand
CAGCGCTGGTTTGGTCATTTATTGTATATATATATATATATATATATATATATATATATATATATATATATATATATATATATATATATATATAATCTATTGTTTACTTTTACCAGATATTCTTGTATGTATGATACGCGAATAGACATCTTATCTTAAGTTTTCCATTTTTGATAGTAGCAAACCTTGAATTCGAAATGAATATAAAACAAGCCAGCGTACATCCGGTATGATTGAGGTTAAGCTAAAACACTCGATCTCGAAGAGGAGGCATAAATCCACTTTATTGCTAGATGTATATATGATTTATATATTTGAATTTACTCTATTGTCGAGGCTTACGAAACTTTTTTGTATCGATAACCACTAGTCAGTGTTAGACAGTAATGTTTGCTATGCCATTAATGTCTGAGCCCTTTTATGAACATTTATTTTAATAGTGAAATATGTTAAGTTAAGACTTATTGATTTTGGATAATAATACTTGAATTTAGTGTAATTTCGGGATCACAGGTAGAATTAGGTGCAACTAATAGCGTGGGTCAGTCGTCACCTAGTCTCTCTTAACGGTGCTATAACGGCAGCCTTTGATTTCTGGAAATTATATGCAGCACATCTCCTTAATGCGCCATCCTTTGGTCAGTAGCTTATTACAATATAAATTTCACTAATGATGTATTAGCGACGTATATTGATAAAAAGCGATCAAGCCGGGCGAGAATGTTTATGCATTACAGTTTGTGACGATGATGATAATTACGCATCATTATTGTAGTTCCGCGAGAATTTTTAATATTCTCTATGATTACATATCATTAAGAAGTCATAATTACTGACAAGTGATATTTAAGCAAATCAGAGCTAATTATTGTCGGAATATAGCCGATTTGTAAATACATTTTTTGATGGAAGGAAATGTTATGCAGCAGATGCAATTTCAAATTCAGTGATGTCAGTTCTTTGAATAAGAAATTGACTCAGTGATTGTGAATGTTGTTTAATGTCAGTGCATTACAAGTTATTATTGCAATTATGTTCATGGAATTTTAAGAAAATGTGTCGAATAGTACTTTTCAAGAAAATACTTTTGTTGTTAATAAAAATTTCCTTTTTTTTGGGGGGGAAGTGGCTGAAAGGGAACTAAGATGTGGATGAATGGCAAGTGTGTTTTCTCTCTCTCTCTCTCTCTCTCTCTCTCTCTCTCTCTCTCTCTCTCTCTCTCTCTCTCTCTCTCTCTCTCTCTCTCGCAGTCTTTTGGGCGACATGGTCTAATCTCTCACTTACGATTGAACTTACTCTAAAGGTGTCAAGTCTCCTGTCAAAGTTTATGATAATGATAATAATAATAATAATGGATTTTAATGTAAGAGATGACTGAATCTTTCTTGATTAAGTGATCTACTAACGTGGAAGGCGATACGTTTAGGAGTTGGGGTTGAAGGCAGTGAAGAGTTTACTTAAATGCCAGTTATCTTAACATAGTAGGTTCAAAGGCTCAATTGTGTCGTGTCTTGAAGCCTCGAATTGAATAGATGGAGAGAGTTCAGTCAATTACAGCTGCTAAACTATTACTTCTCTTATTTTCTCCCTGGTGGTCAGCACTTACCTGCGATGACTGTTTGTTTTTCTGTGCGGACAAGATCCTGAATTCCTTCCCTGCTTTCATTCTTCCCTATTCGAGGAGAGGATTGCTAGCATTCTTTGCGTGAGGTCATGCTCTCATTTCTGTCCACATTTTAAGTTTTCCTATTTATTATTATTATTAATTGTTTTTTTGAGGTTTTTTTGCTCTACCACAGTCCTCCAATTATTTATTATTATTATTATTATTATTATTATTATTATTATTATTATTATTATTATTATTATTATTATTATTTTTAGTAGCAGTAGTGGCTATTTCAGCAGCAAAGGTTACTTGATTCCTACCGCTTTTTGAAAATCTTACACGTTTTGTATTCCATGGTGGGAGCAAAGTTGACATTGAACCACGATGACCCGAAAAAGGGTACGAATATAGAGCAGCTCAACCTTGCATTTATCTTCGTAATTGAGATAAATTTGACTAAACTGAAGTCGACAGATCTTTATCATAATACTTTCAGTTGCCGATGATATTTTGATTGTTTATCCCCAGAGGATATCTGTTACACTCTGATAAAGTCTGAGGAGTATGGCGAAACGATGATAAGATGTTGGGCCTCGCTGTTTCTGCATGTTTACTCTTTTATTTATGTAGTTTTTGCAGCCTTAGGACGTTAACAATCTGGTGTTGTATATGTGAAGTAAAGATTGACACCCGTGGCCCTAATGAGTATATACGGTTATTTTAAGCCAGGTCTTACAAAACAAAAAGAAGCAGAGGATGAAGTTACGTAAAGGAAAGAATTGCAAGTTAGGTTTGGAGTTTTGTGTTAACATTATCCTTGAAGAATGATAGAGGTCTATGAAACCAACTGCAAAGAGTCGAAGGTGGAAAATATTCATTTGAAAGAGAAAATATGATGATATTTTCCATAAATGTTAAATGTAATCAAGAACTAATGAGATTCATCAGAAAAGGAAGATGAAAGAGTGGCCAATGAGCTTATGGTATCGGATCGGAAGAATCTTTTATTCAATAAAAGTAAAAGTCGATAGGTAATAGTTATGCCTACTCTGCTTTATGGTTGTAAAATATAACGGTGTTAAATTGACTAAAACCAAACAACATTCTCTCTCAAAATGCTGGAAAGTGAAACGTTTGAAAAATAAAAAAGATAAAAAAGTTAGAACAAGAATTGCGCCGTACCCAGGGAATAAGAGCCAGAGGAACGAGCAGTTTAGGAATCGGTGCCGGACGAAAGGTTTTTGCAGATTCCTGTAGGAATGGGGACATACTTTTCCCCCACAGCCAATGTAACGAGAGCGAGTGACTCTGGGGTGGGAATTGGAGAAAGGAGAGTAGGTAATTGTGGACAGTTGGTAGGGGAGACAAAGAACTCTGAGAGAGAGAGAGAGAGAGAGAGAGAGAGAGAGAGAGAGAGAGAGAGAGAGAAATATTTTTACGATTGATAGATAGATGATTAGAGAGATACATACACATATCATTGCGATTAAAAAAAAGTTATTTTTAGTAGAATTTTTAAAATGGTAGATAAAAAGATAGATAGATAGATAGATAAATATCTCTGCTGGAGATAGAAAGATAGATAGATATCTCTGCTGGAAATACAGTGCTGTTAATGTCAGCGCAAATTTCCAGAATATGTATACAAGATGGGAAGAATACTGAGAAAGAAACATGGAGGTTTTAATGATATTCAAAATGGAATGCACAGAAACAACGCGGAAAATTTAAAACGAAACTCCAAACTGAGATCCCATGAATTTTAAGGAGAAAGATAAAAAGTGAATCAAATGTCAAGAAACCTGGGATCTAACAACGATATCTCTGCAGAATTACACTTCTTTTTTCATTGCAAATGTTATCACTTCACGGCAGACTTGGGAAAGCCCTGGGCCGCCTGGAATGGCACTCCATGGCACTCCCCCTTATCATTTTGAGTCCTCCCACGCTATAACCTCAAGGCAGTTATTAAATGTTATTGGTCCCATGAAGTCGAGGGGGATTCTCAGATTTAGTGTTGTTGGTTATTATCCACTTTTTCCTGACTGCCTGGTGGACGAGGGGGAGGAGGAAGGGGCATGAGACCTTCAATGTCTTTTACGTCTCGTCTGTGGCTCTACTTCACTGAATACACAGACATTACACGCCTGCGTGCATCTCTCTCTCTCTCTCTCTACACACACACATATATTTAATTATATATATATGTATATATATATATATATATATATATATATATATATATATATATATATTATATATTATATAAATATATATATATACATATATATAAGATATAGATATATTGATTGTATATGTGTACATGTAGTTATATATATATATATATATATCTATATAATATAGTATATATATATATATATATATATATATATATATAACAAAGGGCCCATAAAACCCTGTTTGAACGTTGCAACCATGGTCTCTAATATTGGTCACCTCATTTCCATAATTCGTGAGAAGGAAAAAGTAAAGTTGCAAGGCTGATTACAGGCCACATTTCTGTAAGTATTGTACATAGATTTGATATTCAGCTAGGGTAGTTTGCATCAAGAATATATTGTACTAACCATGGAAAAATAAAAATTAGATTAATGGGAATATTACGTCAAAATCTCCAAAAGCATAGTGAAAGAATTGAAGATGAATTGAATTTTGACTCCTCGCTTATTTTTAACCATCTCTATAAAATAACTTTTTATTATTTTTATCTTTCAGGAGGATATCATGGATTCACGGGAACTCAATTCCCTTGAAAACAACTGAAGAGGGACCTTTTAGGGAAATTTACAAGATCGGAATAGGAATAGGAAAGTTGCCATTTTCACGAATGATGGGTGGGGGAAATCTTTCATCCCCAGTAAATGCTATCAGCGAAGTGGATATGTGAGACTTTTCATGATATGATATGGTGGCCCCGCTGCCAATGCAGGCCCTCAGGGAGATCATATAATCAAATGAGCGATTATTATTACATCTGTGCCAGGATTGATGATGGGGATATTCGATTCCGGTTCTCTTCGGCAGAAGTTTGAGTGACAGGTCGAGAGAGAGAGAGAGAGAGAGAGAGAGAGAGAGAGAGAGAGAGGATGAATACAGGGATGGGGGCCTGATTATTAAAAGTGATTAGAAATTACGAAAAGAATTGTTTTAAATGCCACATGCACGGAAACTCCGAGACTCTGAGTATAATGGTTCTTGGTGCACCTTGCTCCGCTGAACAACCCACATTAGGAAGAAAAGAATGGCAGCTAACACGAATCCCTCCAGGGAGGGATAGGTCAAAAGAAACTTGAGTAACTGTTGAGATTATGTCGGGAGTTTGGGTGAAAGGGATGGCTACTGCAAAATGAAGCCAAACGTCTGCCAAAAA
>NC_087200.1:177354473-177371973 GCF_015104395.2 Macrobrachium nipponense | reverse complement strand
CAAGCGAAGATGCAATGTATTACTACCCGAAAACAATACATCTTGTGTATTATTAATTTATATGTATGGTTTAATCAGTTTATCTATTAATTTATCTTTTTTTCTCTCCTAATAGCTGATCACTTCCTCCTATATTCGCAGTTAACTATCTTCTGTAATTTCTTACAATGAACACCATAATATTCTTTGGAAGCGTGAGTTCCCCAGTGGAAAAGTGGGTTTCGTACTCGACTATCAGTCTGATGGTCAGAGGAATTCACTTCTGGTGATTAGAAATTAATTTCTTGATATAATGTGGTTCGGATCCCACAATAAGCTGTAGGTCCCGTTGCTTAGAAACAAATTGGTTCCTATCCGCGTAAAACAAATCCAATCCTTCTGGTCAGCCCTAGGCGAGCTGTTAATCAGCTCAGTGGTCTGGTAATACTAATGCATACTCAACTTTTTTATGGAAGCTTGAATTTCAAGTCAGTGGCCCCTGTAGTCTTGCTCCATATCAATAGGGGTTTAACTTTTGAGTAATTACATCGGTATATTTCACGGAATCATGAAACCTGCGTCTTATGCATTGGCTGGAAATTCTAGCTGTGCACTTTTCCAAACCAACTGGAAATTTGGATTGCAAAGTTCGAGCGCAAATTAGTGCCTTTTTCAGCTGATGTGGATAGGGGAGGGGAGGGCTTGCACCAAAATCGAATTATGGTGCTTCGCAACAGGCAGTGGTAGATGAAAAATTTCGTTGCTCTATAAGACGAAAGAGTGCTGCTACTTTTATTAGATTTTTGACAATTTGATGATTAAAATTGGATAAAAATCATTTACTCCTGCACAAACGCACACTCGAATGTTTGCATTATCAGGGTAAGGAAGTAATGATTTTATTGTACTGAAGCTCACTTAACGTGAAGCTAACCCCCCCCCCCCCCCCCTCCCAAGGTTATGAGAATCCTAATTCTGTTCCAAAAGATTTCGGAGAGAGAGAGAGAGAGAGAGAGAGAGAGAGAGAGAGAGCGAGAGAGGAGAGAGAGAGAGGGTACCCAGGTAACCCAGAATATTTCCGTTTTGTTGCCCGTGTATTCGAATTCTAAGGAATGTCTTGTGAGATATTTCGCCGCTTCCATTATTAGTGCGTGAATTCGAGTTTTCTTTCTTCGAATACAATATCGTGTGATCTTTGAGGGCTGGTGTGGGGTGGGGGGAGGGGAAGGGAGGGGAGGGGAGGGGGTAGAGTGACAGAGACAGGTCCCATGCATAATGGATACGATTCTTTTGAGAAGTGACCCTCTTGTGGCCTGTTTGCTCTGCATTGCAACGCGTAATCTTCATCTCTGGTTTTATTTTTCTCATCTCACTGTCATTCTTATCTGTGCGCAGAATTTATTCTTCAAACATCATAAATATTGTGGTCGCCCACACGCGAGCACGCTCACACGCACTCACGCACACACGCAGCCTTTGGGACGCGTGTGTCGTGCCGCTCTGGACATGAATAACACAGCACGACACATTGGAGCATTGGAATGAAATCGCAGGATGATAACTTAGAGTCAGAATTCATTGCGAAAACTCATTTTCTTTTCGGGGCATCGACGTTCCCCTGAGCAACCCGATTTATATTTGCTTCGCGGAACAGACGTGGCTGTGGCTTATGTAGATTTGATTCATCACAGAAACAGAAGAATCATCGGAGGAAAAGATATTTAGAATTGTATATGCAATGTGTCCCTGGCGCATGACATTCCTCCTCTGTTGGTGATCATCTTTTGTTGCTTGTTTCTACAAACACACACACGATATGCACACACACACACATACATACACACACACACACACACACACACATACACACACACACACACACATATATATATATATATATATATATATATTATATATATATATATATGTGTGTGTGTGTGTGTGTGTGTGTGTGTGTAAGTGTGTGTGTGTCTGTGTTTGTGTCTGTAAATGACTCAGAAATAAATATTGTATCAATGGTTCTTCCCTAAGGAAATTTAATTCTATATAGGAATGGGACATACCAGTGCTAGACTCTGCAACATTTTCTTTATAGTTAATGGCAGCGTTTCAGGAATGATCTGGCTTTTCATAAGACTGGGAAATAAAAAAATAATATGGAAGAAATCAATAATCTTAATGATGATTATAAATTTTTAGTAAAGCATACAGTGGACGTAAAAATAACAAGAATCATTTGTTATTTACGGTAAGAAAACACTAAGCCAGCATTAAATGGCTGAGTGTATGTAGTGTACCACATCGTTTAAACCAAATGTAGCAGTACCTATAAATAATCACTGTTTGTAAATATGGCAAAAGCTGTACTTTTTTAATATCCAATATGAATATGGGTTGTTTCCTGGGCAATGCAGGGTGTAATTCCCATGAGCTTTATTCCCAAAGACTATTGAATTGGATTGTGAGGGTTCCAACTTATGCCTGTGCTTTTCTCTGCCAATGCCTGGCTGCGAGTGCCTGTTTGTAGTAGGAAACTTCTCTTTTACTAGCACAGATTTCGGTTCCGTTCCATGTTTTATTTTAATTCCGGTGTATACCTACTCTCAATTCGGTGATAGGATGGATGCACATAATATAACAGCATTTCTCTGATAACTTCCATTTAGTTGAGTTCAATTATTGTTTCACAGATTTTGCTGTTTTATTTTTATATAGCCTTTATATTTATTTTGAATGGGAAACTGAAATCCCCGAAGTATTATTTGCTATCGGAATTGTATTGTATAGCGCAATTCTAGGAAATTTGTGGCAATATTCAGATTTGAATTGGCATGGTGGTGGTTTACGTCATTATTCTTTGTAAATAATTTTTATTACTTATCAAAATAAGTTTTTTCTTATCAATCTAAGAACAACTTTTTTTTCCTTTGGTATTTACGTATTTCTTACTTTTCTTATGACTATGATAAAAAAATATTTTTTTATGGTAAAACCCTGAAGGGCATGGACTTTCGATGCAAGCTACCACTGAACAGTAATCCATAGTGAAAGGAAAACCAAAGAAAAATATGAGTAGTATTCTTGAACTCAACTGCAAAGCCACAGAACCTAGGTTTGAGTCCTGGATAAGGATGGCTGGAGCTAGTAAAGATGAATTTTAATGCTGTAAATGCCTTTTTTTTCATTTACTAGTAGTCGAAAAGGTATATATGTTAAGAAAAATCTCTTGTATTTAAGACTAAGCGAAATTTCCGCGAAGTTTTGTGTTAAAATTACTGCAAAGCATTCTTACAAATAGGTATGATGACAACGCTGAGACAGGTTAGGATTGCGGGGAAAGGGGAGCGGGGTTGATGGTGGCGCCATAGTTAGGTTAAGGAAGTTCCGGTTTTGGTATTATTGATTATTTGCTGAAATCTATAGGCATATGTTGCTGTTCTTTTAAGTCAGAACCGTTCAAAAGTCCACCTATAATATGAGAAAAACGATTTCTTATACAAAACACCATAGTGTATAGTTTGTAAATTTAAGCGAGCTTTAGATAAACATTCATAATCTACTCTTTTAGTGTTATTTCAAATAAATGTTCACTCTAGAATCTCTTGTTGTAAAGACATTTTTTCTTATCAGATTATCGCTAAATACTCGTATATAAATACTCTCCTATCATTTCAACATTGCTTTTGATAAGATATAGCAGGTTTCAAATGGAAAAAAAAAATGGTTTCATAGATTGAAAAACACAACAGCGGAGTCTTTTTCGCATGCCGCGTTCAACATTTTTTATTGCTGTATTATCGGATTATGTCGCCCATTTTGAACATTTTACCGGACAATTTAACGGTATAGGTACATCCAATCAGGGAAGAATTGGCATTGAACAAAGGCTTTAAAGTCAATATATGAATAAGCCCACTTCAATCAGATATTCTCTATCAATTAACACGGAGATCTGCAGGGAATTAAATATTGGATTTTAATGCGGCTTCTCAGTTCTTTTAATTGCCAATGTTTACGTAGTATGCCAGTTTATTTAATGACATTTTTGTCTATTTTACGGTAAATCTTTCTCTTCAATCTTTCATTTAAAGGGCAAGTAATCAGTAGAAATTTTCCACTTCACACACAAATGCACATATATATATATATATATATATATATATATAAATATATTATTAATATATATATATATATATATATATATATGTGTGTGTGTGTGTGTGTGTGTGTGTGTGTGTGCGTGTGGATAAATACTCCTTTTCTGGTTAGAAGGAATCGGATGATATCGAAGATTAGAATTTAAAGGTATGTGAGGGGCAGGTAGTTAGTGCTACATTAATTTTAGAATTCTTTCTACGTTTTCAGCTTTTACATTTAGATTTGCTTAATGGTTTTTTAGACATAATTATCGATTTATGTAGACGACGTATATTTCTTGCAGATTTTTTAAATACTTTTTGCTGTTTATGTATGTATCTTGTGCAAAAAGTATACTAGGTAGTGAAATGTGTAACTGCTAACCCGTAGAGTTTTAGAATCTCTCTCTCTCTCTCTCTCTCTCTTCTCTCATCTCTCTCTCTCTCTCTCTCTCTCTCTCTCTCTCTCTCCTCGTGTTCTTGCGCGCACGAGCGATATAAAGTATCACTTTTAATGCATTTATAACCCATTTTCTATTCACGGAAGACTTCATATTATGATCACTCGTGGTTACATATTCACGAAGGATTGCTTAAATATCCTACCATTAAAAAAGACGAATGCGCAAAAAGACACATACGAAAAGGCCACAGGAGAGACGTATATTGTACCATTGGATGTGCCATTTCGATATTTATTGCTTTTAATTAAAATAATGTCTCGTAATAGCTCTTTATATTGCTGTTTAACCTGTTTGGAACGTGGAATGTTCTCGTGAAATATCGGATAATTCCAGGATAGGTAAGTGATGCTGTTAATAAAATAAACGTAGATCCTGATTTATTATGTATATATATATATATATATATATATATATATATATATATATATATGTGTGTGTGTGTGTGTGTGTGTGTGTATGTATTTAAGTATGTATGTATGTATGTATATGTAGATATATATATATATATATATATATATATATATATATATATATATATATATATACTCTGTGTATATATAATAAGTGGAGGTTACCTGTCATTTCAGTACGTTCTTGCACCAATATTTATATATATATATATATATATATATATATGTATATATCTATATATATATATATATATATATATTATATATAGATAGATAGATAGATAGATAGATAGATGATAGATAGATATATAGATAGTAGTTAGATAGATAGATAGATAGATAATGCATATGCATACATCTATGAACACCTGATACATGGGAATAATTGTGAAGCGAGTATACTCTGAAAACACTTAACCTGTCACCTATGACAGATGGATGAGTGACGTGTGTAACATCAGGAATCAACAGGAGCTCCTGGATCACGTATCTGAATGCCAACAAAAATCACCCTAGCTGTTATTGCTGAGATAGACCTGGTTCCATGCCCGTGTTTACATCAAGAAGACAGATGTAGGAAGGTATCTGAATGCCAAAGGTTAATGCATGCAGGCCTATAAACGCAACTAGGGTGTCTTGTCTATGTGCGATGAATCCACTGGTTTTGTGGAATTGGGTCGTATCCGTCGCCTCTCCGAGTTTAAATCCCAAAAGGAAAAGTTTATTTTTAAAGTTTTAGATGTCTAAATGAGTGTTTAAACTAAGATATATTTAACGTTGAATGAATGATACTGATATCGAAGACGAGGACCATATGAAACCTTGATTTTATGGGTAGTTAACGCTCTGTTAGCACTACTGAACCTGGCGTCATTGTGGACAATTCAGCGGTATCCGAAGAGAAAGGAGAATTGACTGATATATGTGAAATGACCATTTCGGAGGAAAGGAAGCTCGATTTCCTCTGTACTGACATATTGGTCATACTACCCCGTTCATTTGGCACCGTTTACAGTACCATCGTAACTATACTCTGTTTTTTTCCATCTGTCCATCCGCCTGTGGTGTTTTTGTGTGGTAACACTGCGTCCCTGGCTTTAGATAGTTACATTCAGCTTACATTCAACGATTATAATAATATCCTATTTCGAATATTAACGGTGTAATTCGCATACAGTAAATTATTAAAACACTTTTCAGTTGCAAATGTACACCCAGATATCCTTTTATTTATTTACCCTAAAAAACAAACTTTACACATAGCGTAACTATCTAAAGCCCGGGACGCAGTGTTACCATACAAAAACACCACAGGCGGATGGACAGATGAAAAATAACAAGAGTATAGAGTGCTGGATTTCAGTATAATCTAAAAACGACCTCCAATAAACTTTTTCCTATAACGTAATAACGTGTTTCAGATAGAGAGCTCTTTTAGCGGTTAATAATATCCGTATCCATATATTTGGAATACGAAAGTAATTGATTAATATTCAGCCTTTGCTACTTGGTAGTCTATCACGGGACGTGTTGACGTCAAATTAATTGTAGTAGAAAAAACTCGTACTCTAAGGCCACCGTCGAATAGTTCAATAACTATTAACTTAAAATATTTCCGTACATTATTATTATTATTATTATAAGTAATACTACAGTTATTTTTCGTATCTTCTGTTGCTGTGGTTAGTATGGTCATAACTATTTCTCTTATAAGCTATTAGGATAACTCATCTTTGTTCAGCATTTGACGAACTGGATGTTCATGAATTAAATATAGTTTAAACCACGACCCCCCTTTTTTCTAGTATTTTCACGACTTTCTCGATAAGGATATATGACAAAGTTGTTATCCTCTCATTCACCCATTCAACTCACTTGCATACACAACTTATAAATACACAACTTCTATTCATACATCCATTTCTTAACCCATGCATACATACATATATACACACATACACGTTCACAAATACACACATTACCTAACAACCTTATCTCGGAAGAAAGAAATGAAGGCAACCAGAACTATATCTTTTATATATATATATATATATATTATATATATATATATATATATATGTATATATATATATATATATATATATATATATATATATATATATATAGATCTATATATATATATTCTACGCTGTCGCTAAGTAATGGAAACTATCTTTGAAATGGATTTTATACAACTGCCGAGGTTTGATATATGCCCCAATGTCTGGCAGATCCGAAGCGTTAATTAATTGCCTCATTAATAAGTATTTAAATGATCCCTTGTTCATGGTTTGAAGGTTGCGTAAAATATGAACTGTCTCGTAATGACACTTAAAGTTAATGGATTCGATTTTTGGCTTATTTGGCATTAGTTGAAAGAAAGGTTCTTGAAATTAGTTTTAGATTAGCTCTGCTCTCTCTCTCTCTCTCTCTCTCTCTCTCTCTCTCTCTCTCTCTCTCTCTCTCTCTCTCTCTCTGAGCATACACTAAATTCAGCAAATACCCTCTCTCTCTCTCTCTCTCTCTCTCTCTCTCTCTCTCTCTCTCTCTCTCTCTGAGCATACACTTAAAATTCAGCAAATACCCCTCTCTCTCTCTCTCTCTCTCTCTCTCTCTCATCTCATCTCTCTCGAATCTCTCTCTCTCTCTCTAAAGAAAAAATCCCTGGGAACCGAGATTCTTCGAAGGATGAATTCTTTATGTGTTGGGATTTAGAGCTTTCGCAAGACTATCGTCTCCTTGGCGGTGATATGTGCGAGATTTTTAGTTCCTTGAATTCGTTGTTTTTCTTTTTGTAACGTGCTTACTTTTGTTTTATACGTTCTCGAAGTCAGTTCGACCAGCGCGTTTATGTCCGAATATAGTCAAGGCCTACCGAAAATAGAAGTGAACGGGGTGACGAAAAAGAGATGATATTGTCGTACGTCGTTAACGAGGCTGAGCTGTTTAAATCCACAAAAAGGAATGTCTTTGTGGAATTCGAGAACTTAGTGGAGCGGAGGAAGAAATGCTCCACGGAGTTATGCGATGTAAAAGAACCATCCACACGATCATTCTTGCATGACGTTACACTGGATGATAAGCTGTTGGTGAATATATTTGAAGGTGGCAATGGGTTATTTTCCTTCGAACTCTCATACGTCGGGTTTCCGATCTATACTATAGACTCTTGCGGGCGGGACCAACTTGTCCATTCGAACAATCGTCTGAATACAATGTCAGTCTCATACGTTTTTCAAACCTCGGCTTCGAGAAAGAACGTACGATTGGAGTCTCCAAAAACTTGAACATGATTTCACTAAGACTATAATATTAAGGCAAAAGGAAAGGAAAGAGGAATTTGTATGGAGTTTATAAACATGTAAAGGAAAAATATAACATTGTGTAATAAAAGAGTAAAATGTAAGGAATATTCAAATAGGATTTTGAGGAAGGGAGTTTTTATTTGCAGTAACATTATAACCTTAATGTTTCGGGTTTTATATATTCATGATTATGTTGACGTGAGTAATATATACTCATTGTTCTTTTTGAATTTATAGCCTTTAATCAATACACAATGTTCCTTATGAATTTATATCCTTTAATCAGAAGATCATATTTTGGTAACATTCTAACAATGTACTTGTAGGCGTAGTGATTTTTTATCATTAGCTCAGCAAATTCAGCCATGTTCTAGATTAGGTTTCCTGGACCTTAAGAAATTCAGTGATTCAACGAATACGTTGCCCTGAGACTATTGCCCGAAAGGTTAACGATGTGAGGAACCTTAGTAGCTGTAAATAGGTGACTCCAGTAATTGTTTTGTAACTAAACTAATCTTTAGCTTCTAATTATATTTTGGTGTCCTTTCGACAATCAATGAATTAGTTACTTAACTCGTTTCTTCATTTTCCTTGGTTGTAACTACTCGACAAATTTGCTTGTCAACTACAAAACACCGATTGGGGTTGGCCGCTTATTTCGTATGAACTTCTGAAACCATTTCATTCATACTCTTGAGCATGTTTGATGGTCATGTTGTCATGAAGTATGATCGTGAGAATGGCCCGTTATGGGGCTACCTTAGAAGAGGTAGCATTCCCTCTTCTTCAGCTCTACATTGTATTAAGAGTGGAATGTTAGTTATTTCTTTTCAGAGCAACTTACTGGATTGCTCACGGCACAAGTTCATGGGATATCAATGGTACTATGCGTAACCGCCACTGATATGTAACGTGTGATGGTTCTTTTCTCTCTGTGTATCTCTATACTCCCTTGTATTTGAAATATCTGACAAAGATTTTTCCCCCATAGTTCATTAGGAAGCATTGGTAAAAAAAAATGCAGAAACGTGTGCGAAACGTGCGTGTATGAACCTTTCTCGTATAAAGATGCAATTTTTATGGTTATCATACGTAGTAATTCCCATCGTCTGTTTCCCTCAAATTCTACCACCCTCTTCATTACGTGATCCCCCCCCCCCCCCCCCCCCCCCCCCCCCCCCCCCCCCCCCCCCCCCCCCCCCCCCCCCCCCCCCCCCCCCCCCCCCCCCCCCCCCCCCCCCCCCCCCCCCCCCCCCTCCCCCCCCCCCCCCCCCCCCCCCCCCCCCCCCCCCCCCCCCCCCCCCCCCCCCCCCCCCCCCCCCCCCCCCCCCCCCCCCCCCCCCCCCCCCCCCCCCCCCCCCCCCCCACACACACACACACATATTCACGAAGAGTGAAAGGACTTGACCACGCCCTCCCACGGTCGGTGTGACAGCACTCGTTGGGGCAGCACCTCCTCGAAGTTGGAAGCTTGGGCCCTTTGTCATCCCTTGGACGTGGAAGGAATACATTCAGAATTTTACTGAACTGGGCAAAAGTTTTTGACCTCTTCCTCCCAAGCCTATGTCTGAAGAATAGAGGTAATTAGAAAAAAAACGGAAGCAGGGAAAATTTCGAAAGTAACGCGGCAAGTTCACAGATTACTTCAGCGTTATTCCTTCCCGGTAGCTGACTTTTGCAAAGAAAGCGTATTGTTTAATTATTGTATACTATATATATATATATTAGTATATATATATATATTATATAGTATAATATATATATATATATATAATATATGTGTGTGTGTGTGTGTATTTTATATATATATATATATATTATATATATATATATATATATATATATATGTATATATATATATATATATATAAAGTTTATATATATATATATAAATATATTATATATATATATATATATATATATATATATATATAATATATCATATATATATAGTATCTGCAGACGCAATATAGGAAGATTTCAGGAGGTTCCATGATACACCTCTCAGTAACAGGCCATGATTTATTATACAAAAAACGTTTCGCACACAAAAAACACGGTGCATCATCAGTCTGTGAAGAAATAAAAACAATTGCATTATATTACAATAATAAAAGGGAATTCATCAAAAATTAAAATTGACATTAAAAAAAACTGTAAAAAAGCATTATTAAAAAACAGTAAGAAACAAAAGAGAGAGACTACTAAAAACACCAACCATCTCTAGTAAGGAAAGAAGAGGGAATGACAAAAACGAGGTCCCAGTCAAGACGAAAACTATGCCAGATATAAAGTTGAAGACGAGGTGTTATTGTTGAGTGAAGGAAGCCAGCCTTTTTATGAGTAACGACTCTAAGGTGGTTAAGTGATCTGGGTCCTTCGTATAGCCATTATGGAGAAGTGCTGCTTCAAGATCTCTATTTTTACAAAGAGCAGCATGATTTCTAATATTGGAAAATTCAGGTTGCTTAATTCTTTGACCTGTGCGAAAGCTGAAACCCTTATGGCTGCAATATCTCACTTGCAGTACCTTCGAGTCGATCCAATGTAAGAGCCCGGACATCCAGGGCATGTGAATTTATAAACAACATTCGATCTCATGAAGGACTGCAAGCGATCTTTGAAATTAATAAAAAAAATGAACCTAATTTTTTACAAGGATTATTCGAAATAAGTTTAAGTTGAAGACATGAATTTCCTGTTCGATGATTTTAGTAAGTCTAAGTGAGAACTTGGTATCAGACACATACGGGACAGAAGCAAAACACAGTTTCTTTGGAACATCAAAATTAGCTATAGGTGGTTGGAAAAATTTGGTTATTAATTTATTAATGATTCTATGAACTATATCTCTAGGATATGAATTTTTTTTTGAAAGAAGTTTACTAAAAAATTCCATTTCCTTATGAAATATTGGCCAACTGGAAGAGTATTTTAGTGCTCTATGGACTAAAGTGTAAATACTGTTTAGTTTGAAGGTTTTTTTGGCATGAAACTATAGTAATTGTTGGCTAATCCCGTATATGTCCTTTTTCTATAGACAGCTGTGGTAAATTCAAAGTTAGTTCTTGTGACATTGATATCTAAAAAATGGTAAACTGCCCTCGTTCTCCACTTCCATTGTAAATTGAATATTCGGATGTTGTTGATTAATATATTCTAAAAATTGTGACATTGCCAAGGATGTTAAAAAGTGCAAGGTATCGTCCACATATCTTCTAAAAAACGCTGGTTTAAAAGAGGAGAATTACACTGGTCTAAAAATTTAGTTTCCAGTAGACATAAAAAATTTGCAAATATGGGACCTAAAGGTGAACCCATAGCAACTCCATCGACCTGCGAATAGAGCTGCTGGTTAAACACGAACATGGAATCTTGCACAGCAAGTTCCAGAAATTGTTTAAAAGTAGATCTATTAAAACCATGAAATAGAGTGTCAATACTAAAAATCTTATTTAAAATGATATCAATGGTTTCGGTCAGTGGTACATTAGTAAAAAGAGATTCAACGTCAAAACATGACCATATAATATTCAACCATCTTGGTTAATAATTTGTTGTTGAAATTCATAACTGTTTTTTAGAGTATAATCATTTGTACTATGTTCAGAAAGCAGGCCAGCTAAGAATTTGGAGATAGAGAACGATGGGCTGTTATATGCAGCCATAATAGGTCTAACAGGTGTATTAGGTTTATGAATTTTTGGTTGTCCATATAAGATACTGAAAGACGAACCAGTAACAAATAATTTCTGATAAGTTACATCATTTATAATATGATCATTTTTTATTTTCCTTAAGAATCTATTAACTCTATCCTCTCTTTTATATATATCAAGAAAATTGGGCTCACCATGAGATTGGAAACTTGGCGGTGTCAGACAGAATGTTATCCATTTTTTCAATATAGTCATTTTTGTTGAGGATAACTACACCTTTACCTTATCCGGTTTACAAATAACTATATCTTCCCCGTTTTTTTTTTTCAAAGTCAGGAGTATATTTAAATCATTTTTTCTAAAAAATGGTGTCCACGTTGTTCTTAAGTTAGCATAAGTTTTATGTATGAGAGCCGACATTTTCTGTTGTAGGTTACCTGTATTCTTCATAACATCAAGTTTAATGAGTCTTTGAAACAGCACTTCAAAAGGTAAAAAAAATCTGGCATAGTTCGGTCTATAGGATGGTAGACAAAAATCTAACCCAAAGATAGCAAAAACTCCTCTCCTTAGATAAAATATAATTAGACATGTAAAAATGCAATAATTTCTTTGGTAAAAATCAGGAATGACAACACCCAGGATGTCCGGGCTCTTACATTGGATCGACTCGAAGGTTACTGCAAGTGAGATATTGCAGCCATAAGGGTTTCAGCTTTCGCACAGGTCAAAGAATTAAGCAACCTGAATTTTATTTTCCAATATTAGAAATTCATGCTGCTCTTTGTAAAATAGAGATCTTGAAGCAGCAACTTCTCCATAATTGGCTATACGAAGGACCCAGATCACTTAACCACCGCCTAGAGTCGTTACCTCATAAAAAGGCTGGTTCCTTCACTCAACAATAACACCTCGTCTTCAACTTTATATCTGGCATAGTTTTCGTCTTGACTGGGACCTCGGTTTTTGTCATTCCCTCTTCTTTCCTTACTAGAGATGGTTGGTGTTTTAGTAGTCTCTCTCTTTTGTTTCTTACTGTTTTTTTTATAATGCTTTTTTACAGTTTTTTAATGTCAATTTTAATTTTTGATGAATTCCTTTTATGTAGTAATATAATGCAATTGTTTTTATTTCTTCAGACTGATGATGCACCGTGTTTTGTGTGCGAAACGTTTTTTGTATAATAAATCATGGCCTGTTACTGAGAGTGTATCATTGGAACCTCCTGAAAATCTCCTATATTGCCGCCTGCAGATACTAAATTTCACCAAAGATGATACAGCAACTGTTTTTCGCCCTCCTGTTCGCCTTTCGCCTTCGCCTGCGGGGAATTCACCACTTTGCTCAACTACTGAAACACCGATATACACGCTGTTACCTTAACAACTTCACGCAAACTAGAAAAAAGCGACACTCAGACTTGAGAAAGCAAAATGCGATTTTCGGATTTTCCTGCAATACTGTGACCTGAATGATGTCGTCCTGAAGTTCGTAAGATTCAAACTCTACAATCGTCCCTCTACAACACTGAATTCTACAAGGAAACATTGAAGACCTTACTCAGGAACGAGATTGACACCAAGATCGCGTCCATCCAAAAACTTACGTCTACAGCTGAACAACTCAAGAAATTACTGTATAATGATTTATCTTTGCTGGACCGAATGCTTTTCCAAAGACTGTTTTATAATTTTATTAATGATTTTATTTCTCTGTATGTGAACGGCATCAAAAGAAACTTCAAAGCCTGGGTGTCATTCCTGATTTTTACCAAAGAAATTATTGCATTTTTAACATGTCTAATTATATTTTATCTAAGAGAGAGGAGTTTTTGCTATCTTTTGGGTTAGATTTTTGTCTACCATCCTATAGACCGAACTATGCCAGATTTTTTTTACCTTTTGAAGTGCTGTTTCAAAGACTCATTAAACTTGATGTTATGAAGAATACAGGTAACCTACAACAGAAAATGTCGGCTCTCATACATAAAACTTATGCTAACTTAAGAACAACGTGGACACCATTTTTTAGAAAAATGATTTAAAATACTCCTGACTTTTGAAAAAAACGGGAAGATATAGTTATTTGTAAACCGGATAAGGGTAAAGGTGTAGTTATCCCTCAACAAAATGACTATATTGAAAAAATGGCATAACATTCTGTCTGACACCGCCAAGTTCCAATCTCATGGTGAGCCCAATTTTCTTGATATATATAAAAGAGAGGATAGAGTTAATAGATTTTAAGGAAGGAAATAAAAAAATAAGACATATTATAAATGATGTAACTTATCAGAAATTATTTCTTACTGGTTCGTCTTTCAGTATCTTATATGGACAACCAAAAATTCATAAACCTAATACACCTGTTATGACCTATATGGCTGCATATAACAGCCCATCGTTCTCTATCTCCAAATTCTTAGGCTGGCCTGCTTTCTGAACATAGTACAAATGATTATACTCTAAAAAACGGTTATGAATTTTCAACAACAAATTATTAACCAAGATGGTGATATTATTATGGTCAGTTTTTTTTGACGTTGATCTCTTTTTACTAATGTACCACTGACCGAAACCATTGAATATCATTTAAATAAGATTTTAGTATTGACACTCTATTTTTTCATGGTTTTAATAGATCTACTTTTAAAAACAATTTCTGGAACTTGCTGTGCAAGATTCCATGTTCGTGTTTAACCAGCAGCTCTATTCGCAGGTCGATTGGAGTTGCTTATGGGTTCACCTTTTTAGGTCCCATATTTGCAAATTTTTTTATGTCTGACTTGGAAAACTAAATTTTTTATTTTTAGACCAGTGTTTAATTCCTCTTTTAAACCAGCGTTTTTTTAGAAGATATGTGGACGATACCTTTGCACTTTTTAAACATCCTTGGCAATGTTCACAATTTTTAGAATATATAATCAAACAACATCCGAATATTCAATTTACAATGGAAGTGGAGAACGAGGGCAGTTTACCATTTTTAGATATCAATGTCACAAGAATTAACTTTGAATTTACCACAGCTGTCTATAGAAAAGGAGGCATATACGGGATTAGCCAACAATTACTATAGTTCATGCCAAAAACCTTCAAACTAAAACAGTATTTACACTTTAGTCCATAGAGCACTAAAATACTCTTCCAGTTTGGCCAATATTTCATAAGGAAATTGGAATTTTTAGTAAACTTCTTTCAAAAAAATTCATATCCTAGAGATATAGTTCATAGAAGATCATTAATAATTAATAACCAAATTTTTCCAACCACCTATAGCTAATTTTGATGTTCCAAAGAAACTGTGTTTTGCTTCTGTCCCGTATGTGTCTGATACCAAGTTCTCACTTAGACTTACTAAAATCATCGAACAGGAAATTCCATGTCTTCAACTTAAACTTATTTCGAATAATCCTTGTAAAATAGGTTCATTTTTTAATTTCAAAGATCGCTTGCAGTCCTTCATGAGATCGAATGTTGTTTATAAATTCACATGCCCTGGATGTCCGGGCTCTTACATTGGATCGACTCGAAGGTTACTGCAAGTGAGATATTGCAGCCATAAGGATTTCAGCTTTCGCACAGGTCAAAGAATTAAGCAACCTGATTTTCCAATATTAGAAATCATTGCTGCTCTTTGTAAAATAGAGATCTTGAAGCAGCACTTCTCCATAATTGGCTATACGAAGGACCCAGATCACTTAACCACCTTAGAGTCGTTACTCATAAAAAGGCTGGTTCCTTCACTCACAATACACATATGCGTGTGCATGTATATATTATATATATGATATGTATATATATATATATATATATATATATATATATATATATATATATATATATATATATATTATATAATATATAAGCATTTTGTACCTCTTGGAAGGGAGTAACTTTACCGGATTTTCAACAAGTGTTTAGTGATGCTGTTTACACTGACCACAAAACTCAATGCTATTCATTTACGGGATGTGAGGGGGAGGTTGATGAAGATGAGGACGCGAGCGAATCACGGACCTAGCAAACATTACTCATTAACCGTTCCCAAGTTACAGGTTAATTGATGTCGTGCTTCAGTGAAGTCCTTCCATACCTTAGCTGGATATTTAATTCAATTACCGTGATAGATCTGAGGGAATTGGACACCACCACCCAAATAGAAGTTTATGTATATATATATATATATATATATATATATATATAATAACTATATATATATATATATATATATATACTATACATATATCTATCTATCTATCTATCTATCTATCTATCTCTATCTATATCTATGTATATATATGTATATATATTTATATATATATATATATATATATATATATATATATACATATATATATATAATATATATATATATATATATACATATATATATATATATACATATACTATACATATATCTATCTATCTATCTCTATCTATCTATCTATCTATCTATCTATCTATAGATCTATGTGTATATATCTATATATATATATATATATATAATATATATATAAATATATATATATTATATATATATAATATATGTGTATATAATGCCAAGGAGGAAAATGGAAGCCGTGACATATTTAAATATTTCGTGATCAAGTTATTCATATTTATATACCGGGTGTTTTGAAATTAGAGCCTCCCCCCCACTTCCACAAAACAAATGGAATGTTATGAAGTTTTCTGCTGTAGCCTATCTCCAAGTACATTATATTAAGTTTCTATTGAACTATTTTTCATTTTACATTTCTTGTATTTTCAGACTGAGTGTCGGAGTTAGATACAGCCATGGCTGTAACCTTCAGAGAGGGCAGGGATGATGGCGCATCCTTCATTTCACATTCCTGGATAGCTAAATACATTAAAAGAAATGAATCCTTTGTTAAAATAAACTGGAACAAAAATCCATATGACTGTCATTGCGAAAAGAGTGAGAATCTTGGAAGGCCTGAAGTCCTTTCTCAGGAGTCAAAAGATATCATAGCTGAGGCAGTGAGTAGACCAAGAAAGTCTTTACATAAATTGGGACTTGAACTAGAAACAAAAAGGGGAATGAAGAGAAGTTATAGTGCTGTATATCGTGAGTCGAAAAAATCTGTTATCAAGCCATTTCAGTTTATCAGCAAGCCCAACATCACTCAGGAACACAGAGAAGACCGTGCATGGTTTTGTGGTTCATTTCTTAAAGATAGGGATGAAGCTGACTTTCTCCATCAAATGAATATTTACACAGTCAGGAAGCCAAATCATAAAAATGACATCATTTGGGCCGCAAAGTTGGATGATATCAGCAATGTTGTGCGCTACCGCCAAGTTGTGAAATTTCCTGAATGTTCGGGAATTTTTCTGTTTAACAGCCCAACGGTTAATGTGGATCATCAAAGAAAAAGGAGAGAGTCATGGAATGGCGAATACTTCAGAGAAACTGTGCTTACTGGTGGAGTATTTCCTTTCCTCAAAGATCCTGAAAATGTGTTACCTGTTGAAGAAGTCACATTTTTCCTTTATAAGGCACCATGTTTCAAGGCTAGTATCT
>NC_087200.1:177341973-177349473 GCF_015104395.2 Macrobrachium nipponense | reverse complement strand
ACACACACACACACACACACACACACACACACACACACATATATAGAATATATATATATATATATATATATATATATATATATATATATATAAAATATATATATATAATCTATTATTTCCAAACATTTCCTTAGGATGTGGATGCTAAATTAGCCATTTGCCTATTATTACCTGTCCGTGTTTGTGAAGTAAAATTTCCCCTACAATCTAGCATAAAGTTTCTCTTTAGTTCTCAGAAATACATTTGTATTTTTCTCTGGTATTCAGAGAGAGAGAGAGAGAGAGAGAGAGAGAGAGATTGCTAATAAAAGGAAGGTTTCGTACCCTCCTTCGTTTTAGCAACATTTCGCAAGATCGTTACATATTTTTGCCTCTATCGCAGGAGATAGATAGGGCCATAACCGGGAGATACGCCAATATTCTCTATTGGGAAGGTAAGTAATTTTAGGTATGTCCGATAACTAACAATATCTAGGATAATTTACAATAGTTAGGGCATTATTTTCCACACAGTTTTCCAGAAGGTCAGAAAAAGATTATATTCAAGAAGGACCAGGAACGATGCAAAGACACTTACACGTTAATATTTGTAGAGCAACGGAGATTAAATGAAGGTTGGCTTTTCTGCTGATTCTTGTCCACAACTATACTCTGTTTTTTTCATCTGTCCATCCGCCTGTGGTGTTTTTGTATGGTAACACTGCGTCCCGGGCTTTAGATAGTTAAGCTATGTGTAAGTTTTAGGTAAATAAAAGGATATCTGGGTGTACATTTGCAACTGAAAAGTGTTTTAATAATTTACTATATGCGAATTACACCGTTAATATTCAAAATAGGATATTATTATAATCGTTGAATGTAAGCTGAATGTAACTATCTGAAGCCCGGGACGCAGTGTTACCATACAAATACACCACAGGCGGATGGACAGATGGAAAAAAACTGAGTATAGGTGATGTTACCATATCTTGTTTTTAGTAGTAGTAATTAACTAATAGTTTTTATAGAAAAATATATTTATGTAATTAAGTTGAACTGCACATACTGATGCAATGGTAATCATTCATCTAGATTGTCAATACCGTAGTTCACATATCTTGGAAAAAGCTGTTCTGAACGAAACCGAAAATTCTCTCTCTCTCTCTCTCTCTCTCTCTCTCTCTCTCTCTCTCTCTCTCCTTGTAGGACGTTAGTACGTTTCCAGTGGATTAGATAAATGATTTTTCTCTACTCTTTACTACTTCGATCTATGGTATTCATTTTATTTGCAGAGAGAGAGAGAGAGAGAGAGAGAGAGAGCACTTGAACAATAGGTTTACAGATGATTTACATGCAATCCCTTTATATATATCTCATATATATATATATATATAGATATATATATATATATATATATATGTGTGTGTGTGTGTGTGTGTGTGTGTGGTGTGTGATATATATATATATATATATATATATATATATATATATATACATACCATATATATATATATTATATGTGTGTGTGTGTGTGTGTGTGTGTGTGTTATATATATATATATATATATATATATATATATATATATATATATATCCATATATATATATATGTATATAATATATATATATATATATATATATATATATAAGTATATATATATAACATATATATATATAATATATATATATATATATATATATATATATATATATATATATATATATATATATATATACTAGCTTGCCAACACCACGCTGCCTGGGAAAACTGTGAATGGCAACCAATAAACTCTATCTCTTTCTCTCTCTCTCTCTCTCTCTGAACTTGGACTTAAAGGGCATCAGGAGTGTGAATGTTCATCTCAGTGACCTTGAAAACTATGGATTAGAAACTAATATCTGTCATTTTCGGTTAATTTATATCCCACCACTTTCCCAGCTTTTCTATTAATATCTGTCTTTTTCAGTTTATTTTTACATGTCATCCACTTCCCAACCCTTCTCATCCCCCCCTTCCTATCGGGGCTGAACTTGGACTTTAAGGGTATCAGGAGTGTCACTATTCATCTCAGTGACCTCAAAAACAATGAGTTAGACACCAATATCTGCTGTTTTCAGTTATAGTGTCATGTCACCCCTCTCCCACCCCTTCTCATACCCCTCCCTATTGGGGCTGAACTTGGACTTGAAGGGCATCAGGAGTGTCACTATACTTCTCAGGGACCTCAATAACTGTGGATTAGACACTGATATATGGCGTTTTCAGTTATTTTTACATGTCACTTCTTCCAGCCCCTTCTCACACTCCCTTCCTACTTTGGTTTTGAGGGTATTGACAACTGGGTATTCAACTAACTAGTAAACCACGCCATCTACACACACACACACACACATATATATATATGTATGAATGTATGCTTATGTATGAACATGCATGTATGTATGTATGTGTATAGAATATGTCTGTTATTTACTCTTTAAATTTGAAGATAAAAGGCCCATAAAATACTATTTGAACATTGCAACCATATATTTTGAGCACTTCCTTTTGTGCTCCTGATCACTGGTAAAATATGGACATAAGATGTCTTACAAGAGTATATAGTATGCAAAACATATGTTGGTGTGGAAGTAAGTCTCTATTGGTGACCCAGGACGGTGGAAATAAACTATTCCCTGGTGTCTTTTGGCCTCATTAACTCCAGTCTGGCGACTCGTCCGGTGGTCGGATGTTCTTGGCCACCTGCTTGAGAAATGTCCTAAGGATTAACTTGTCGATGTCATCCAATTTCCAGTGTCCTCTTGACAGGTACATGTTGTTTCTTTGATTGGTGATAGCAGATTCCAGCATCTTCCTTTAGTACGGACAGCTACTTTTGAAAACCACCTCTGCTCCACGCCACTTCATAGTATGGCCTTTGTCCCTAATATGTAGGAAAATCCCCGAGTTCTGTGATGCATATCGCCCTGATCTTTTGTGCTCTGCTAATCTTTGTGAGAGTCAGCCTTGATTAAACAAAGTAATGAACATCTCAAAGGGCACCTGGGATTCAGATATCATAGATAAAATCTTCCTTCAACCAACGCTTAAGAAGATTAAAGCGAAATTATCAGGGGGAGTGACTTAATAAACTGGCTACCTGTGGATGGGTCTCTTGGTATAAATACCGCCTTTTCTGTAACTTTTCTCATTCATTACCTACCTGAAGAGAGAGACAGCAGTCTCTGAAATATAGTACTTACTTTCTGTATTTTGGCATTTTTATGGGCTTCTTTTATTAGGCGGAATTCTGTTGTAACAGACATTTTTACCAGTCATATATATATATATATATATCTATATATATATATTATATATATATATATGTGTGTGTTGTGGTGTGTGTGTGTGTGTGTGTGTGTATATCATATTATATATAATATATATATATATATATATATATATATATATTTTGTATAAACTTATACATACTTGCACACATACAGACACGTACTCGCACGCGAGACACACACAGTGTATTTGCTCAGTTTTGCATGCTTGTTTTATATTGGTATTAGATATGTATTGGATATCCACATCCACATTAGCATTGCGAGAACATCCATCCGAACACATCTGCATCCGCATGAGGATCTGCAGGCTTATATGCGGAAATATGAGGAAATCACCCCCTGCTGAGTGTTCAATAGTTCATACTTCATATTCATACATTGTAACTAAAAGTAGATTTTTTTTTTTGTTGCTAAATTTGGCTTTTTCGTTTCATTATACAGAATATATGATACACAATTACACATTTCATACAGAGCATAAGTAGCTCTGTTATTGCATATTCGTTTTAAAGCATATTTAAGTAATTTCATGTCTTCTACAGCAGTTGTAATCATAAAGGCTGTGTATTGCATTTTTAAGGAAACTAAGTCTCTCTCTCTCTCTCTCTCTCTCTCTCTCTCTCTCTCTCTCTCTCTCTCTCTCTCTCTCTCTCTCTCTCTCTCTAATACGAAGATTGGCTTTGAGTTTTGTTAAACTTATCATGCAATAAGCATGAAATAACCTTGTGCTAATACAACTAAAACGTTCGTGTATTGCTGTTACTTTTTGTACTTTCATATGAAAGTATACACAAACATACATGAGTTGATATCACTTATGTTTCTACTGTCAATTAGTACATCAAATATTATGCGGCAACACATAATTTTGAATTGTATGGCAGAAAATCGATTTTAACAATTAAATATATGTAAATTATTTAGATATACAATATATCCGCATCTGCATTTGCATCTGCAAATTTAAATGATCGAAATCCGCATCCACATCCGCCTCCGCAAATGTAACAAATTTATATCCGCATCTGCATTCGCAAATCCCATTTTCAGACATCCGATACATCTCTAATTTGTATTGTATTTTATAGGTGCAGTAAAGAGCCCTTATATAATTCTGTAGATAAGTTGTGTAAAATTCTTCGATAAAAGCCTTTTAACAAACGATACTGATTCCAGGAACAGCTTTCTCAAGAATGAAGTTATCAAGGGGGGGGGGAGTAAATAATGGAGAGAAAAGAGAGAAAGTCTACGTTACGTTCCACCCCCTCCCCCTCCCCCTCTTATCATTGTTGGGTGCAATAGATGTCACGTCGGGAGGGCGCATTACCATATTTTATCCATTCGGAACACCGGTCATGTTTTAGACTTCCCTAGGCAAGGTCACTATGAGGTCCCGTGCTGTGCAGGGCTGTTCTCTGCTGTTTGCGTTGTGTCGTGCTGTGCTTGTTCTGCCTTCTTTTGAGTGTAGACAGTCTGTAGGTAGGATGATTTTTTTCTTTGTATCATTCAGTCATTCTTGAATTTTTTTATTTAATTTTTCCCTTTTGTTGTTGTGTTAGTGTTCATTATATTTTTATTTTAGTTTTATTCGTACATCATTGTTTATATGATATAACAAAATTGTCTAATCAGTAATTATATTGAATGTATTTACATGGGCATTATTATTTGATTGTGCTTTTAACGTTTAATAATAATAATAATAATAATAATAATATAATAATAATAATAATAATAATAATAAATTCAATAAATTTATATATTTAGTTAGCTGTTATGAACCCCTCGATCAGTAAATGAATAAATATAGCTCCACTCCAACTTCATCTCTTTTGTGCTCAAGGAAACACATCTAGTTCAACCTGTGATCTAAAAACCTGCATTTTTTCACGAACTGCGCCGTAGGAACAGAGTTTTCTGTATTGCGTGTAATCAAAGACACCGAAAATCAACATATCTTCGGTGGCCTTGGTATAATGCTGTATGAGTCGCGGCCCATGAAACTCTTAGCCGTCCGTGGTGGCCTGTGGTGTTTCGTTGCCAGACGCACGGCTATGGCTCAATTTAACCTTAAATAGAATATAAAACTATTGAGACTAGATGGCTGCAATTTAGTGTGTTTGATGATTAGGAGGTGAATGATAAACCTACCAATTTGGCGCCCTTTAGCCTCAGTCGTTTTGAAGATCTGATGGCGGACAGACAAACAAAGCCATCCCAATAGTTTTCGTTTACAGAAAACTAAAAACAATATAAAAGTGGATTACAAGGAACTTAAGTTTCACGTCTGAAGGTAATGTTTTAACGATACGTATCACTAAGTCTTCATGTAAAACGAAAATACATGTTTCTGTAAACTTTCGCGTTAATTTCACACTTCTTTTAACGTTTCTCTTCACTGACATTTTTACGGATCGTATGTGATGAATTATCGGTGGACTAAAGCACATGTAGTCTATCTCTGACATTCTCTTCATTAGAAAGTTTACGTCGATTTCAGGAAATGGGGATTTCCGATGGCCGTAACATTTGATCGATTTTAACAAGATTTTTGGTTTAAGTTAGTTAGAGAAGACTCTTTTACGCGATTCTTTAATCGAACGTCCTTTGCTTTTAAAGTTACGTATTTGTTTTTTTATTGTGACAGGAGGAACAAGTTTTGGAATGTTTGTCGGTCTATGCCGCATGCTTCTTTTATGCATGTTAATCAACAGCATGAATCGTAAATACCTTTTTTTATGTTGTTGTCGTCTTAGTGAGGAAAATAACGAAGATATGTTTTTTTTTTTTACTTTACTTTTAAGGAAAAATAATTATTAATCATAATAAAATGTTTCATGTGATGATAATTATTTATTTTTTTGGCCACGCACTTTTCTTTGCAACACGTTATAGTTTTCCTTCAAAGCTTTGTTTGGTTTTTGTATTTAGCATGATTTTCGTATTATTGATATTTTTTATTTTATTCCTGCGTGGATATATGCCGGTGACTAATATTTATATGTTATCTTAAATTTTCAAGCACACACGCGCAATATGTATATATATATTATATATATATATATATATATATATATATATCTATATATATATATATATATATATTAAATAGTGTGTGTGTGTATAGAATCTACTGGTCATTTTTACCAGATGCATTTGAAATTGTAATAGCCACAATGCCCTCTTAACTTCTCAAATTCTTTGCTCTTTTTGTACACGCTTTGGATAAGCGAATCCAGAAAAGAACAAATTATTTGAGAAGTTAAGAGTGTATTGTGGCTATTACCCAATTTCATATATATATATATATATATATATATATATATATATATATATATATCATACATACACTACATATATACATACTACATACATGCATACACACCACACACTTTATATATATACGTATATATATATATAATTATATATATATATATATATATATATATATGTATGTAGTATAAAAAAGCGATTACTTGTGGTATTTGTTTATATTGCTTGCATTTGACTTTCCCTGTAATATTTTTACAACGCTCATGGCGCTGATTTCTAACTTTCTGACCATAACGCTTGTTCCCTAATGATTTCTTTAGCATTTTGAAACCTTTGACCTTTTAGTAATTTTGTATTTTCTGAGTCATTTGATTTGATTTCGCAGTGACCTAGAATGCTTTTTCAAACGCCGGCCTTTAATGATGTTATCTTCTCTTCAGTGGGATACTTTGGGTGATGTGACTCCGTAGATGTGGCGGTTTGCAGTAAATAATAATTATCAGTGACTGATTATGTTTATAATTTATATGGATTTTGAAATCGGTGAGTTTCCTCTGCTTCTGGGACGGGCTTATTTGCCTGAAAGTAAAATGTACGAAAATATCTCCATGACTCCCCAGGAACTGTTACTTCCCAATATCAATATGCCGTCGGCGTGTGTCTGAATATATACTACACACACACACACAAACAAATACACACACACGCACACACAACACACACACTTATATATATATATATATATATATATATATATATATATATATATATATATATGTATATATATAAGTTCATTTCTTTGATTTTCTTTTGAAGCAGAAAAATTTATCGGATAAGATAGAGTAGAATAGAAGAGAAACAGACAGATTTCTGGAATCATCTCTCGTATCATTGGTGTAATGTATTGAGTGTTGC
>NC_087200.1:177334473-177336973 GCF_015104395.2 Macrobrachium nipponense | reverse complement strand
TTTTAGGTTTGGTGAACACACCTGATCTTAGGCCCTTGGTAATATCTTGTGTATGATTATCTGGTTTTGCACGGGTTGGTCATGAGTTTTTAACTTAATCTTTGTTTTTATTTTGAATTTTGAACTGAAATGTACTTGTAAGCATATTCCCGAACTATAATCGAGTACTGAGACCTTCCCTGGAAAACAGCTGGACGCCATATCCTAATAACTCCCCATAGAATATTCTTCAGAATAATATCATTATGTTTCCCACACTCAAGGTAGCAGTTGAGGACGAATTTGAACTAACCTAACCCAACCTAATCTAGCCTAACCTAGCGGCATGGACAAAATAAAAACTACATCGAGGTTTTGCGTACCGGGATGACCACTTTATTTATGTGCTCACTGTCCTATAGTAAAACCCAAATATTTTAATTAACCTGCCATGCATGCATCAAGTTAATTGCAATTTTGGCCTTTTACTACATGGGTGTCTGGACATTAATCAAAATAGATCAAATAAACCCCAAAACTACAGCGAAGGAAAACGAAATTTCAAAGTGGAAAACGAAGACGTTGAAGTAGAAATTGAAGTCTCCTTTTTTTTTAGTAGATTTGAAGAGAAAAAGAGAAAAATGAAGCTGATGCGGATAAGTTGTTAAAGAAAAACTCTGGCAAAAATGATATTGTATTCGGGATAAAAAGAGGTCAGTTTCATTTTTTTTAATGCATCAAGTAAACGAAAATAAAATCCTTGCGGGGAAAATTTTACGTAGCGGGCAGAACACTAACAAAAAATAAATAAAACTCCCAGGAAGAAAAAGAATGAAAAATAAAAATGAATCCTAGTATAAAAACAGGGAAACATTCAGCAACGGGAAAAAACGTGAAACCAAAATCCTTGAGATAAATAAATCTCAGAATCAAGCGTGTCTCTTCTTCAGTGTTTCCGTTACGTTTAGAGTTGTGGTCTGCCTGGATAAAAGGAAAAAAACAAACTTTCTATAATTTGCTACGAGACGATATACCTCTTTCGTCCTTTTTTCTTCTCATGTACTTAACTTCTAGCACCCCTGTTATTAACATCGTCATATCATTAAATCTTGTATATAGAAAAAAAATAAAGCTCTTACTCTTCACAAACGCACATGCTAAAAGCGTGGATTTTCCATCCCCTTAAGCGATTACTCCCGTATGTCAGTTCCTAGAAGTAGAGGAATCTAAGGAATCATTCATTCTACTCTCAGACCTGCAGGTACTCCGAGACCCTGTTCATCTTCAACTCAATCTCGCCACCATTTTAGAACCCATTCATCTTAAACTCAACTCGAACTGTCTGCAATACCCTTGAGTCTGTGCGTAAATCCTTTACAAAGAGGTGGATGGGGAGAGATCTTTAGCGGCGCGAAACTCTTACCAGAGTCCAGCAAGGGATATGGCGATAATCGTCTCTCTCTCTCTCTCTCTCTCTCTCTCTCTCTCTCTCTCTCTCTCTCTCTCCTCTCTCTCCATATTATATATATATATATATATATATATATATATATATAATATATGTATATATATATAATATATATATATATATATCTTATATGTATATATTATTATATATAATATCTATATGTATATGCACGTGATTGTTTATGCATGTGACAGCGAGAGAGAGCTAAGAGTCGACTTATAGTAATTTTATCTTCATTTGCGATGAGTTTGTTTGCCTATATAACCTCTGTTTGGTCAATAAGGAACATAATGCAAATATAGATTTTGTGCATACCCTCCATATGTGTGTGTGGTGGTGTTATATATTTTATATACTAATATATATATATATATATATATATATATATATAATATATATATATTAAATATATATATATATGCACGTGATGTTTATGCATGTGACGAGCGAGAGAGAGAATAAGAGTCGACTTATAGTAATTTTATCTTCATTTGCGATGAGTTGTTTGCCTATATAACCTCTGTTTGGTCAATAAGGAACATAAATGCAAATATAGATTTTGTGCATACCCTCCATATGTGTGTGTGTGTGTATTATATATTTATACTATATATATATATATATATATATATATATATATATATATATATATATATATATATATATAATTTTCTGTCTAGATTATTGCTAGATCTCTTGTGCCATCATCATTTACGGTCTTCATCATCACCGTCGCCACCGTCATCATCATTATCGCCGTGGCAGACTGGCAGACGTCCATATTCCTGCATTTGCCCCTCCGCCTCTCCCCTGGCCCCCTCTACTGAAGGGAGGTACCTTCTCCCTTCCCTGAAAGGAAGAACGTCATTAATGGTACATTAAACATTACGGCTACGGCGCTCTTTACACTCGCCGCCATGGCAAGGACTCTTCTACCCTGACTGTAAGGTGGTCTTCCCATCGCCCTTCACAATATTCCCTTGTCACCACCTACATCTTCTTACCACCCCGGTAAGCTCTACTTTCAATGAACCCTTCCCCCCTATCCCCTAC
>NC_087200.1:177326973-177329473 GCF_015104395.2 Macrobrachium nipponense | reverse complement strand
TATGTTTGTATGGATTTATTAGCAGACTGAGAAGAATGTACCCAATAACTGCGGTGTAATAAAGTACCATTAGATTCGTCTGAAAATTATTATCTTGCGGGTCATAAATAAGATTGTTTTATCCATATCTATAGCTGCCCGGTATGTAATGCAGTGAAGATTCAGATGAAGAGGTGAGTCTCTGATTACATACTTAGGTGAAGCAGGAAAGGTAGGAGGATGTCTGCAAATAGGAGGATGTATGCAAAATGTTTAGCTAGCAGTACTTTTGGAATTGGTAGGTGGATGTTGAATGACACAGTGAAAGAGAAAAACTTGAAACTGTTGAGAAGAACCGTTTTGAAATTATGATACGGGGTAAGAACAGTTCATCCGGTGAGAAATATAGAAGTAAGAAGATGTATAAAGGCGCGAGAAGATTATCAGAATTCTTTTGCAATTATTTGATGGCGTGGAAAGAATGAAGGAGTATGGGGACGCGAAAACATTGTATAATTAGGGGATGTGTTAGGAAGAGGAGGAAAGGGTAAGAACATAGAAAGGGTTAGGTAGATGTTGTGAAAGGGGTACTGGAAAAAAAAGTGCATGCAAAATAGAAGTGAATGGCGCAGTGTGTCAGAGGTTGGAGAACTTGTTGCACTACTTTGGAGTCGTTTATGTAGATGGACTTATCGGCTGTTTTTATGCAAGTCTCGCAAGAGGGTTCATCCATTATTCAGTAGTTGAAGTATGATTGCAGGAGTAGCCGGTTTGTTTTCTAGTTTGTGGATCCACTTCTTGTCAATGGAAGCAGGTTATCGTTGAAAAAAATTATATATATATATATATATATATATATATATATATATATATTAAAAAATGAAATGTTTTCATGTAAATTGAAGTAATCACAATGTTGTCTGAAAGAAGAACGGGCGTGGAACATGTCCGCTGATATTTTACCCTAAGGTAAATATTTGAGTGACTATTTGAATTCCATGACCTCCTTCTCCCCTCCTTTAATTTTTTCACATTGATGAAGGATAATCATTCGCAGCCGCGGGAAAAATGAAGGTTGAACATAGTAGTTCATTTGCTTGAGATTTTTATTTCTCTTTCTCCCTTTGTTGCCCTACTTATACTGCACATTTTTTGTGACTAATCATGTTCATTAGTTTTGTTACGCTGTGCTTCGTTTTGAGCTTAGTCTTGAATTGTATTATTTTGCTTCCTTTTAACCGTAATTCCGATTGCCATTGGCTCATTCTTTCGACTAGTTATAAAACAATGATGAACAATATTAATATGATTGTGCCTGGGAGTGCACAACTGTGGAAGATTAAGTGAAGCTGATCTGACAATGAACATGTCAGTAATGAGCAATCGTATACAAAATAACGGCTGAGGGCCTACTTCAGATTGGCTAATTGCTAGGTAAACAAACTCTAAGGGTTTAGCTTAATTAATTATATTTACAAGCTAAATTATATCAGAAAAGTGTTGGAGGTGGATGTAAGGACCCCGTAACACAAATTGCAAGTAACAATGAGTTAGATCTTGAAGTGGATGAATAGGTGACCCGAGATCTTGAAGTGGATGAATAGGTGACCCGAGATCTTGAAGTGGATGAATAGGTGACCCGAGGTTTCAGGGCACGTAGAACGAATAGAACGAAGAAACAGTAGGGAGAAATTTCCCTGGAGTTCAATTATGCACAAACAGTTAACCTTATGGAAAAAACTGTGCGGCTAGTTTATTATTAATTTAGGAGCTAAAAGAGACATTTCTTCTTTTTAAAATCGGGAAATAGAATAGAGAAAGAGGAATGAGTGGGAGGGTAAGGTTGTATATTGAAGTTTAATATATATATATATATATATATAGATACTTATATATATATATATATATATATATATATATATATGTATATATATATATATATATATGTGTGTGCTGTGTGGGTGGTGTTGTGTGTGTGTGTGTCTGCACCCATTTATATCTATATATTTATATATAGATAGATAGATAGACAGGCATATGTATACACGTACGTTTTTCATTTTGCAGTGGTGAGGGCATTAAGTTTCTAATTCTGGACATCAGTTTTATAAGGATAAGTGAATGTATACTACTCAGACCGTTTAGTATTATTTTCAACTATTTTATAGATTAATCTAAGGATATATATTATTTAATGGTGGCTGAAGACAAACATTTCAATTTGGAAGAATTTAATTTAATTAGTCGTGAATTTTACATCTTCCACAGCAGACGCTTGGAGACAATGGAACCATTTGCATAAGAAAAAAGAGTTAAGGAAAAGAGAAAGGACTCAAATCATTCGACATAACTGAATTTGACGTTGATTTTTTTCTTTTTAAGCTTTTAGTGTATTATGAAAGTCATTTAAATCAGTTTGGTATAGATATTCTTGCATCATAGCTGCAAATGAAAAGTTCTCTGCCGGTAACGATGTGCACGTAAGTTACTGCATGTTCAAAATACGAGTTCGCGTATCTTT
>NC_087200.1:177319473-177321973 GCF_015104395.2 Macrobrachium nipponense | reverse complement strand
ATATATATATATATATATATATATATACGTCTACACAACATTACAATGTTTCAGAAAGATTTTTTAACTACACGAAATGCTAACTAAGAAAGCTCTGCGTTGCATTTGCAGATAAATATTTAAGAATCTTCCCTTTTTATTGAAGAACGCATTGCAAAACTTATTTATCAGGGGAAAAGGAGGGTTAAGAAATCAATAGTTCCAGGAAGTAAACAGTTCGAAAGCAATCCCAAAGAGTGTCAGGTTTACCACCTGGGAGGTGAACGGGACTTTTGCCTTCAATGCCTCCGGAAGGAAGGTCTTTGCTACAGATGGATTCTTAAACTTCATCATTTGCAAGAGAAGATTCTAACTTCCCTGTGCCTCTCACTCGCAAATAATTTCGCTCGCAGTCTGCTGCAAAGAGATCTGTCACAGACGAATCGCTGCAACAACAGCAGGCGACAGCCGGAAATGAAAAGAAGCAGTGAAGTGGTAAATTTTTCCCTTTGCCCATGAGAATTCTTTCCCCGCTCTGAATATTTGAGTCACCTTGCTCATGTGGGGTTTCTTTTCAATTCAAATGAAATGCAATTGATTCTTTTAAAATGTTTGGATTTTTAGGCGACGTCTTTTATGCAGCTTGTTTGTCTAGGCTGAATCGAACTTCTCTTCTCTACTCTTGCTAAGTTTGTTAGTAAATCATTGACCTTGAGTTATGGTTACTTCTTGTTCCTGCCTTTATGGAGTCTGAGTCTAGCAAAACCAATGACATTCAAATATTATTTAGTGTTGGACTCTGAAACAACTGACTTCAATGTGTTAACTTTCTCTCTCTCTCTCTCTCTCTCTCTCTCTCTCTCTCTCTCTCTCTCTCTCTCGCATTGATTTCTGCATCTTTAGCAGACACTTTAACACTGAATAGAATGAAAACGAGAGCAAGATAATTAGACATAGACTGTGGCTACACCGACAAAAATACTTTTTAATTTTAAAGTAGTACATGGGTTTTCAACCCTGGGGCTATAGGAGAATATTACAAATTATACATTTCAAAATATTGTTAGAAATTAGAAATCCATCAACTGAGATAATTTTAACTGTCTAGTTTGTAATAAATTTATTTCCTATAAATCAAAGGTGTTTTCTTCATCAACATTTTGTTTATTTATTTTATCCCTTTTTGCCTGTTTTTGTTGGGAGGTGGGGTGTGGAATTTTGTATAAACATTAAAGGGAGCTACATGAAGGTTGAGAATTCATAAGGTGAAAAAGGTCAAGAACCAGTGCTCTTGTATATAAATAGTACATTTTTACCATTATGTATCAGTCTTCTAAGAGGCTAGGATTATCTGTAGATTTGAAAACGAAACCCTTTTGGATTTACACCTCGTGTAAGTCATCTGTGGATGTTTGAAAACGAAACCCTTTAGGATTTACACCTCGTGTATCATTTTCCCTGTGGATGCAAAGCATATATACATGCCGTTCCGGTGTGATTTTAAGCGTGGATGCACTATACGTTTATGGTTAGAAATTGTTTGGTTAATGCTTTCACTGACTTTCTTTTATCAGCCTTTTTTTAGTTGCATCTTAGTCGCAGCGAGAGACGTGAATTTTCTCTCGCTTTCTAACCTCCAAAATTTCAAATTCCTTACTCCTTTTCTTCTCTCTCTCTCCTCTCTCTCTCTCTCTCTCTCTCTCTCGCTCCTCTCTCTCTTTCTTCCTCTTCTCTCTCTCTATCTCTCTCTCTACTCTCGTCTCTATCTCTACTCTGTCTCTCTCTCTCTTCTCTAACTTGTTTTTAAGGGGGATATAGTTTTTAGTTAAGGTGGAAATAGTTGATGATCATGAATCGTTCTCTGACATCCAAACTTTCTTTTCATCCCTTAACGAATGTCTTCTCCTCCAGGACATCATTCTTCCTCCTCTAGTCCTTCTGTAGTGCCACCTGTTTCTCTTTTTCCTGCCTGATCTTTAAAAAAAAAAAAAAATAAAAAAACTATATCTCTGCTTACAAGAACTTGATAGCACCGTTGGCTGAATACTTCCTCTTGCAGCGGGACGACCTTGGGAAGGGAAGCAAGAACGGCCATCGTCATTGTTATGTAGATTTGCGTCTGGTTTTCGAGAATGAAGCAACGTTCGCTGCCAGATATGAAAATGTTTGCGCTCCTTTCACGTTTTCTCATCTTTTTCTTCTCCCAGTTTCGGAATGGCGTCTCTTATTTTTATGGCGGGGAGGGGGATGGGGGGCAAAGCGAGGAAGGAGTTCTGGAAAGGAGCTTTTTTTCCCCCGGTCTCTTTATCTGCATACGATTGTAAAGTTGTATGTTTAAGACTTGCACCGATAGATGGCTCAGAGATCGGTTATCATGTACTGCCGAAGAGGATGGAGCTTACAAATGTTTCGATGCGTGATGTCTTTCTCTTCCTCTTTTCTGTATATTTATAACATTATCTTTCCCTTCTGAATATATGTTTGTTTAAACTGCATCCAAGGATATCATTGCCCAATATTT
>NC_087200.1:177314473-177316973 GCF_015104395.2 Macrobrachium nipponense | reverse complement strand
ATATATATATATATATATATATATATATATATATGTATATATATATATATATATATATATATATATATATATATATATATATATATATATATATATATATATATAATATATATATATATATATATATATTACGCACACACGCCATTAGCCATTTTCCCATCTGAAGTGGATGGCGAAAAAGGTATCGTCGTCCGGTTTTTCATTAAGTCCCTAGGGCTAAAATTCCTAACTCCATAGTAGTAGATGCTTGTGCCCTTCTCCATATAACTGGATGAAATGTATATATATATACATGTGCGTTTTTGCGTGCGTATGTAGATATATATAAAGAAACACGCACACACGCATATATATACACATACATGTGTATGTTTGTGTGTGCGTATGTAAAACAATGTTGGACTGATCCAGAGACTGAAAGTCCGGGTCTCAGTACTGCGGGATGAGATTGCTACTCCTTAACTGTGACCATTCCATTTATAAATCTGTTAAGTTCATAATTCATTGGTTACGTCAAAAGAGGCACAATGTGTTTTCGTGGTAATCTTTATACAATAATAAATGTACTGTTTTTCAGTTATGTTATATCGTAATCGCTTGCGTACAATTCCGCTTATTCTTTTCGGTTTCTTAGTTAATTCATGACAGTCATGACTCGTCTAGTTTTGTACGTAGGAGTAATTAAAATGATTATATGATGCATCATTTTTTTTATTAGGGCATTCTTCCCCTACTTAACTGGTATACTAAATTAATAAAGATAACCATCCTTAAGGTTATCTATGGAATAAGGACTCAAAAGTTGCGAAGTTGAATATGGGTATGTTGGATCTGTTTTGGAATATAATTATTGTTTATTGAAACTATACCTCCTTCCATACTCTCTTTCTTACCTCTTACTTTCCGCCTTCTCCTAATAAATGATTCATAGGGCAACTGGGAGGCCTTCCTCCTGTTACGCCTTTCAAACTTTTTACTGTCAATTTCAGTTTCAGAGCTGAATGACCTCATAGGTCTCATTGCTTGGCCTTTTGGATTAAATATTATATTTAATTCTATTTGAAATTTGTTCTCGTGACCATGAAACCGAGACTGATTTCCCAAGTTAAGTTGTGTCGTGTAATCAGCGTTAAAGGATTTATTCTTTTTGACGATAAAGAGACTCATGTGAGCTAAAGTTAAGGAATGACTGGCACTCTCAGAGATTTAATGCAAATGCAGTTTTTATTTAAATAGTAATAATGATGATAATGTTGATAATAATATTTCCCTCAATAATTTTGCAGTAAGGTAAGGTTTTTGTTTGTTATCATATGGTTTTCCTTTTCTGCCCACTTCTCTTCGCGGAGAGCATTTAATAATTTTTCCAACTAAAAAGGCATCAGTGACAGACCATGAATAGAATAATACCTGTATACGAGTATTCTGTAAACTTGCATGAAAAAGGCAGACAGTGTAATTACTAAATAGTTGTTCATGACGCAGCTCCACCTGATAAACAGAGGCACAACATTGTTGTATGAGATTATGCTGAAGTATGCCAGACCAGGCTTCTTTTCATAGAACAGCTTCGAAAGTGATAATTGTGATTTGAAAAATGAAGATTGTTGTTTGAGCTGGGAAATTCAACAGGCCGTGTTATAAAAGCACTTTACATCCTTAGGTGGCCTTTGGTTGGCGAAACGTAAATAATAATTGAGTCCTGGCGAGTCGTAGATAGCCAGTAAGGAAAGTGAGAAACGTTTATAATAGGATAACTTAAAACTCTACGGTGCTCTCTTGCCGTATTTTATTAATTCGGCAAAATCATGATCTTAAAAAGCATCGATCTTTCGGAGGAAAAAGAAACCTTTTTAATAGAGTAAAAAACGCTTTTGCCATGACTAAAGGGAAGCCATATTGTTGTACTTGATTTGCCTCTTGTGTGTGTGTGTGTAGGGGGGGTGGGGAGGAGCTGTACGCTGTCGATATATTCAATGGTTTTTGGCGTGTTTGCCCCTGTATGGAATACTGTAGAATGTAAGTGTGCGTTATTGTTTTGCTCATCTCCTTCAGTGAGGCGACGAAGCGTAAGCGGAAGATATAGCCATAGTACAATGATTCGGTAGTTAGACAGGAAAAGGAAAATTATGAGTGAGAGAAGAGATAAGAGAAGTTGTCATTTACAACTGGCCCAGGTGCCGATCACCGAGAGAGGCGGCATGAAAGTAATTGCCAAAATGTAGGTGGATTGTTAAGGTGTGGTGTGGTTCGTAGCTAAAAAAAACTCCTATGTGGGTGTTTGCATGATTGATATATTCTAAATATTGCCACAGTAATTTCTTGATTAGTTCTTGGGAATGATAACTATTGGTTTCGTCGCTGGCACTTTCATGGGGGAAAATGAGAGATGCTTACTGGGGGCTGTCACTGTTTTTTCTACCTAAATATGGAAATACCCTTTTTCTAATTGTGATTAAAATAAGTAAATGTACCACTATGGTACACCGTCTTAGAAAAA
>NC_087200.1:177301973-177309473 GCF_015104395.2 Macrobrachium nipponense | reverse complement strand
CCATGAACTGAGATAGATACTATATAATAAATTATGAACTCTAACTAGTAACGTTATGCTTTGGGTATTGCCAATCTCCCATTTTATTGCGTATTTGTATGAAAAGTCTCTTTATCTTTTGTCTTTTTTTCTATTATGATAATTTTTCCACTTTATTCTTTCAAATTTTGTTTCATGGCCGTATGTGTCACAATTTCTATATGGTGACTGTATCAGCATATTGAAATCATAGCATGAACTTTCTACGCTTAGACCGTTGACTGCCTTCTCTTCTCATCCACTGGGACTATCGCTTCCAGTCCCTCGCCCATCTATCCTTTCCATATGTGCAGACAACTGCATTCCAGAAATCATTCCAGAAGGTGAGCACGACCTGGATCTTGTACTACACCTGGTCTCTCTTCCACAATCTCCCCTACAGTGTCCCCATGTTAACAGCGGCGACATGGTTGTGCGCGTGTGCCGTGTGCGTATTGTGTGTAAACGCAAGTGTTTATGTGTGTGTATTTGCGTGTGTTGGAGCGAGAAAGAAAGAGAGTTTTACTTCATAAATGCACTTCTTTCTTTATTTTATTTTTGCCTTGAATCTTCTCAGTTTGATCCCTTAATATAAATTTTAAGTTTTTGAGGAAATGAGTGATTTGCACAGACATTGTAGTATCTGATATTATATTGGACATTTATCAAAGATCTTCATGCTATTGGCTGCTTTATGTTATTTATTCTCTAATTATATATATATATATATATATATATATATATATATATATATATATATATATATATATATATATATAAGTCATATCACATTTCCGTGATTCATATACATATATCGAGCTACAATGTCCTTTAATATCTAATTCGCTCTACGTTATTGTCTCTTTTGTTTTACCTTTTCGTTTGTCTGATAAATGGACAGAGTCATCGAGAATAAGAAATGTCCACCAGGAAAATCCTTTTTTGTCGTCTCTGTACTTGTTGGTTTAAAGCTTTGGCCTCTCGCCAGCGGCATTTGAATCCAGTGTTCGACAGACCAATATATTTTTGAAGAAAATGTGAGGAGGGTTACAAGGTACTACAGGGTTGGTCCCAGTGCGTGTGGTTGTTAGTTTTATGTTATTTTTAAAGACCTTCTTGGTTTGTATATGAATGTTGGATTTATTTGAAATATTAAGTATGTATTGTGGTACATGCATACATGGATGTGGATATATTGAGTGAATTTACGTATAAGTATATATGGGTATTTGTGTATCAAGAATGTTTATTATGTGCTCTGCGTTTGGATGTGTACTTATAGGCAAGTTTGGAAAGAGAGAGAGAGAGAGAGAGAGAGAGAGAGAGAGAGAGAGAGAGAGGAGAATTTCCTTGCCAAGATTGCAACAATCCTCTCGTGATATGATCGAGGCCTCAAGCGCATTATTGGGAATCCATTTCATAATATTAAAAAGGCAGCTTGAGCGCTCTTCATGTTTTCCTTAGGTGATTTTATTTCTTGTGGAATTCTTATGTTTTCTTTTTTCTGGGAGAGTTTGCCGAGTCGGCTTTAGGAACCTGAAATTTGGCAAGATTATTTTTTCTTTTTTCTTTTTTCTTTGGGAATTAGAATGTGTTTTTACTTGGTCTCGTTTGATGCTTGTGTTGTTACAGTCATATATTTTACCTATAAAATAGTTTTCAGTTTTCATAATTCCGGGGGTGTTAATCTTGTTAATCGTGATTCTAGGTTTACAGTTTACCAATCCCTTAATTTGTTGTTTACATTGGTTTAATGTCTTCGAATCTTCCTCAATGATGTTTTTTTTTTATGTTTGCATTTCTTCTTCGATTTTTTTTAGCGAACCAACTCATTTTATGTTAGCTTCTTGTTTCTTAGAATTGCTTCGATAAACTTGTACACTATTTATTGCTTAGCCTTTCGATTGCATATTCGTTTCCTTTATATCATGACTTTTCATAGTACTTTTATGATAATTTGTGATGATGATAATAACATCATTATTGCTTATTTATAAATTTATTGTTGTTGTTGTCTATCACAGTCATCCTAATCGACTGGGTAATTTTTATACTATGGGGTTCCGGGTTGCATCCTGCCTGCTTAGGAGTCCATCATTTTTATTTTACTATGTTTCCAGGAGCACACTCTTCTGCCTGAGTCTTGGAGCTACTTCGGCACTTCATTTTTCCAGGTTCCTTTCCAGGGATCTTGTGACCGTGCCTAGTGCCCGTATGATTTTAGGTACAATTTCCACTGGCATGTCCCATATCCTTCCTATTTCTATTTTCAGGTCTTATTATTATTATTATTATTATTATTATGATGATGATGATGATGATGATGATGATGATTGATTATTATTATTATTATTATTATTATTATTATGAAATTCAGTCTCGTGAAGAACAATCTGTATAAAAAAATCCACAATTATATATTGTAGTATATTACTATGTAAAGAAACATAGACTTTCGAACACCTGAACGGTGTTCCTCATCAGTGTAGGCGTTTGAAAACGTCTACACTGATGAGGAACACCGTTCAGGTGTTCGAAAGTCTGCTTCTTTACATAGTAATAAATTTAATATATAATTGTGGATTTTTTATAACATTATTATTATTATTTATTATTATTATTATTATTATTATTATTATTATTATTATTATTATTATTATTATTATTTGGATTTTATTTTTCTAATTAGCCTTGGTACAATAAATGTTTGGATGAACATAAACCTTCTACCGTTTTACATCTTGCTACCTTAATATTTTTCCTTTTTCGTGATTTTGAATTATCTGTGGGGCTTTATGCGTTTAACTGGGTATGACTTTTCCGGTGAATTGTATACTTTACAGTTTACACATTGGTTCTTCAAAATTGTGTTTATCCATTTTTTGTTTGTTTATGTGGGTCTTACCCTTGGTATTATGTTTTTTTTTTCCTTATCTCAGCAAATGTCGTGAAATGAGTTTCTTCATGGAATTCATTTACATTATGGGATATAGGTCAATGTATTTTGATCGCTCATGATGTGGTCTCCGTGATTAAGTACTGTTTTATATATATATATATATATATATATATATATATATATATATATATATATATATATATATATATGCTTTTTTTCGGTTTGGGTATGTTTTGAATGAGTGACCTGTTTCTTGAGTATGAATCTTGTTTTACCCATTTTTGGACATCGCTGGAGTTTTTCCTTTTTATCTGATTTTTTTTTTTTTTTTTTTTTTTTTTTTGTTTTTTTTTTTTTTTTTTCAACCAGACTTGGATTTCGCTATTGAGATTTGTGCTCCTCTTGAGATGTGTATTTTCCGCTCATGTTTGTGCGTTTTTTTTTTTTTTTGTTTTTTTTCAGATATGAATCCTATATGATGTGCAAGGAACTGTTATCTCTGTTTATGTATTTTTGATCTTGAAGAAAATCCTTTTTCCCTCTGTGTTTGTTTTAGTTGCTTGGGAAGAGAGTTTTTAATGTTTCCATTTTTTTTTTTAGATTTTTCGTCATTAGGAAACGAGTTTTTTCACCTTGTGTGTATTTTATAATTTTATTTATTTGATTCCACTGACGCTTGTTTTTCAAAATCTGAATGTAAATATGCATTCTTCAGTGGATTCCCGTTCTCATAGATTTTGTGTTCCATGTTTGTTTGCTTCTTTACCTTTTGGAATAGAGTATTCATGGTTTCGTCGTCTGGATGTAATATGCTCTTTGTCGGGAAACCCTGGCTTCAGTTCGGGTCCTTCAAGCATGCGTAATTCCATTTACATATTCGCTGTCTCCCTCTTCCGACTGTCCGCTTCATGAGGAACACTGCGAAGCTCGAGGTTCTTTGTTCACGTGTGACGCCTGATTTAGGTGTGTTCTAATTTCCATGTTTAGCGAAAATGTGCGTTCACTGTGTCATTAAGGAAGGCATTTATGATCTTGCTTTGTGAGTGCCGGCATTATTCAGCATTTTGGTGCCCTGAACTATGTTGTTTTGCTTTTGGTTTTTTGGTTTGTTTAGTTGCTACTTTTCATAAATTATATATATATATATATATATATATATATATATATATATATATATATATATATATATATATATATATGTCATGCGTTCATCTAATTATATCTGTGACTAAACATAAATTTCATATGGTGCTTTTGGAATTATTTGTAAACGAACAAAACTTCCATTGTTTTAGATGGATACAGTCTTACCAAGGCTTTTAACTGACACTGGATAAAAAAAAAGTATCATGAATTGTTGATAGGTATTTTATGTTTCGTATTTAGCAACATACACGTGCAATTTCGTGCCCGTCTGCTTTTATCTAGGTCGTACCCTCTACCGTCTGCATTCCAAAGGGATGACAGCGTTTAATTTGTGTCATTTTTGAGATAGATAACTTTTTAGTTATGATCCCCAAATGACATCTCCTTTACCCACGATACTCCTGCTTTCTTAATTTCTCAATTCATGCGCTCTTGAATTCAATTTAAATGTCTCGGTATTCCGGACGAATTTCCATAATATGTCCTTTCTCGGAGAGAGGAGAGAGAGAGAGAGAGAGAGAGAGAGAGAGAGAGAGAGAGAGAGAGAGAGAGAATCCGACCCTTTCATCTTTTTCTGTATCACTTTTGCATAGCTACTTTGAGCATTGGGCCGTAAGAACTTCTTTTGGTATCTTCGGAGGGAAAGGAATGTGGATGATGGTTAAATATGAGAGAGAGAAGGAGAGAGAATGAGACATTATTATACCTTTACCTTCTTATTATATTTTACCTTGTATTTTATTTGACAAGGCCGAATTTTCTGTAATTCGGAGATCTATTTTTTATCACCTATTTTTTTTTTTCACGTAAAAGATGCTTGCTTGATATTTTTTTTATTTAATTTAATTTTTCAAAATTCGGAGCTTCATTGAAACCTTTGTTGTGAAAATAAAAAGATAAATGCTCAACAGATATATTTTTTTTAATGAGTGCCAGTCTACAGACAACTGTGTTGGTAAGAAGAAATGAGGGAAGGAAGAGATAAGGTCTTAGAAAACGAAGTAACTGTGGGTTTTTAGTCTGTTGTATCGGGGATGGAAGTTAACGATCCCATCATTCCAAAGTTTGACTATCTCATCACGGTAATTATTGAAGGAGATGTTCATTCCATTGTTGTTTAGTCGCCAGAAAGAATTTTCACACTTGAGGCTGGAAGTTTGTAGCTACGAAGGGTTCTGTGGTCTAACAAGGAGCGATTCTAGTGCGTAAATATTTTGATGAGAAACATCGGTGTTTTAAAAAATCTTGATAGTTTTTTATATTAGCCAGGAGACAGAAAATTGCATTTTCCTTTGTCAACATGCGGACTGTAGTCACATGCAACGAAAGAATTAGGAGGTTTTATGTTCGTATTCAACAGTAATAGAATGTTGAAAAAGTTGTGTTTCTTGCCTCATTCCCAGGTGTAGGGAGATCAGATTTCTTTGCTGGCAGGTAAATGGGCGCGTGAAGTGCTTTCATGTTAGGCAGCTCATTCTGTAATCTCTGGTACGAGAAGGAAAATGAATGAAGAAGTGCAGTTCATCAAACAGCTGAACGTGAACGAAAAATATGTAATCTTGAATCAGGAATATTCCACAGAATGAATATGACGAGACTCCCATCAATGCTTTCAATTTAAAAAACGCTAAAAGCGGTTATGAATTAATGGGGATTTAGACAGATGTTTTCGGAGATGAATTAAGCTTCACTTTATAAGAGGGAATATATTGCTTTACTCAGATGGAATGTTTATTTGTGCTCCAAATTGCGAATCACTGGTAATGGTAAGTTGTATATTAGTCAGAGTAACTACATTTATCATAAGGGGACGTATAAAACCAATATAGTCATCATCTTTATGCTTTCGTCTGGGTTAAATCTCCCACTGCCTTTTCCTGGTAGACAATGACCTTTCCAAAAGGCCCCGTCTTGGTACTTTTATACAGTCTTCATAACCTCAGGGAAAAATCTTACACTCAAAACACTGTGACATAATATGACGTAACCCCCGAATGAAAGGGCAATTAACATTAATTCATATTTGAAATAACTAGACTCCTTTCCGTCTAGTGCACATATGTATTTGTTTAATACAGATATACGTGCGCGCTCTTACACACATGCATCACACACACACACATAAATATAAAATATATATATATATATATATATATATATATTATATATATATATATATATATATATATATATATATATATTGTCAGGATAGCAAAATTCATCCGAATTTTGCTATTCTGACAATATTTTCATGGCAGTCTTTATTCTACCTTTAAAATGAATACACACATATACATTTACAGGCGCACACACGCACGCACACACATATATATAATATATATATGTGTGTGTGTGTGCGTGTGTGCGCCTGTAAATGTATATGTGTGTGTATTCATTTAAAAGGTAGAATAAAGACTGCCTTGAAAATATTGTCAGGATAGCAAAATTCGGATGAATACAATGTTTTCTTTTTGATTGCCAAAAGTGTTCATAAAGTGATGTTATTTTGCAAAAAAATATGAGCTTCGTTATTTTGAAGAACCGTGTACAATAATAGTCTATTTTTAGAAGAGGCATTTATCAGTTCATATCAATATGGTCTTACCTTTGTAGGTTATGGCAAATGTATTAGTTAGATTTTTTGTCCAAATCCTCACTTTCACCCCATTCTTTAGTTTGCGTAAAACGAGAATTGTAAAAGAATTCTTCTCTGGGCAATTTTTATGTTCGACACTTTTCTGCGTTCAGGTTTTTTCTTGTTCCCAAAAATTTCTTTTCGCGTTGTTCACTTAACGTGTTATTTAATTTTACATTTTTCCTTTTCTTTCTTTTCCTCTCATTATAAAGAGATGAAAGTTGGGCAATATTATAAGTATATAACAAGAGTGAAGGACGGACTCCATAAAGGAGTCTCTATTGCACAGCTATTGCGTTTTTCAAAATATCATGTGGTTTATCTTTCAAATATCTTATTTCTATATTTGCCTCGTTCATTTCCCGAAGTATACATGGGCACGTTTTTTTTTTTTTTTTTTTTTTTTTTTTCTTTTTTTTTTTTTTTTTTTTTGTTCTTTTTTTTTTTTTTTACAGTTCAGTGTATTACAGTTTCACATCTACCATTAAAACCGAATGCATCTGTTGACTATTTTAACCGTTAACTGCTGGTAACATTGCAAGGGAATAATGGTGATGGATACCGCTAATTGGCTTAGTAGTGAACTGCATATGTATGTCGAAACTTGTACTCGCTATCCACATTCTCTCTCTCTCTCTCTCTCTCTCTCTCTCTCTCTCTCTCGGTGTGCGAATGTTAAAGCATGCTGCTATTTCTCCGGATCCTTTTGGTTGCTTTTTAACAATCATTTGTTTTCGAATAAATCTCTGTTTTAATCGCAGCTTTAGTTTTCTGTTTCCGAGGAAGCTTGTGTCGTGAGATA
>NC_087200.1:177279473-177296973 GCF_015104395.2 Macrobrachium nipponense | reverse complement strand
AATGTTTGTCCCTTCCCTTTCGTAAATATTTTTTCTATGACTGTTCTTCGACATTTTTTATTTGACAGATTTCTTCTCAGTGAGTGAAGGTTTTTTTTTATTTATTTATTTTCCTTTTAGCTTGCCGTTTTCTTCAAAAAGATTTTCGTCTACTTTCTATACACCATTTTTTCGCATTTCCTTAGTTTTGAGTTTTCCGTGGGCTTGGAAAAGTCTTTTATGTACTATTCCCCATTTTTGCTTTGTTTACGTATATGATTCATAACATTCGTCTTTCACTACTTTTGTTTTTCATATTCTTAAAATAACAGTTGAAAATAATTTCCTTGATGTTTCCTATATCCTTGTTTCAAGTTATTTGACTTACATTTTCGTTTTTTTCTGCCTAAATTGTTTATTACGTCATAGTCGATAATATAGATATTGCTTTTTAAATTTTTTTTAATTTAATGCGTTTTTTATCAAGTTCTGAAATATAGCTTAGGTAATTTTTAAGTATTTCATAATCCTTTTATCGTTTTATGAATTTCCCCATCCCTTTTTGCGCTATTCTACTTATTCTTTTTCTGTTGTTTACTTTTATCGCTCTCTCACAGCAGCCCTCTCCTTTTCGACGTATGGTATATATCATACCCGTTCCCTCCCTTCAAACTGTTGTGTTGGGTTCGATGATTTTTGCTTTTATTTATTGATTTTTTTCTTCTTCTTTTTTCACCGGGACTTTCATGGAAAAGGTATGAGAGTCGTAGACTCGCAGTTGAAACTTTTTGGCGCTGTCCAATCATTTTGTAGCATCATTACCCACAGTGTGTGTGTGTGTGTGTGTGTACATTCATACTGTACACAGCAGCAGAAGCGGCGACTGCACAAAAGTTCTGAAATACTGAGATGTCTGTAAGTGGACCCACTGAGGATGAAAAAGAACCAGTTTAATGCTTTGATGTTGCAGTACGTCAACGGATTTATTTGAAGAAATGGTTGCAATAAAAATCAATTTTTGGATTGTGGCCACTATTACTATTAAAGTTCATTATATTTAACCTCACGTATTATTCTGTCTTTGAATAAGCTGAGGTAAATAAATTTAATTACTATTAGAAAAATGGTAAAAATTCACGTTTTGGAAGTGCAGTTTCTACCCTTGCGTCAGTAGAAGATACAGGCAACATGTTGAAAAAATATAGCCAAGACCTAAACAAGTTTTGGCAGTTCATTTGAAGCACTGTTAAAAATATAACCCAGGCGACAAAATTTTAGTTATTTTATCTTAATTTGGTGACAAACCTTTCAGAGTAATTATTCTCTCTCTCTCTCTCTCTCTCTCTCTCTCTCTCTCTCTCTCTCTCTCTCTCTCTCAGACAAGCGCACAATGCACGTTTCTCTGCATTAATAAGGAATTAAAGTCTATTACTGTAAACTGATGTTGCCAAAGGAGTCCTCCATAAAATGTGTGTGTGTGTGTGTGTGTGTTTTTTTATTTTTTATTTATTTTTTTTTTACGTCAAGATGACGAATATATGAAACTGCCTCAAAAATTAAGTGAATTCCGCACAAGCGGTCGCACGTTTAAAATGGATGACAACAATGTACTCAGTTAATTAGTTTTTAAAAATGTTTTTATAACTCGTATATAATTACCAAAAGTTATGCGCGCAATTTTGTAATTCGCTGGTTGTGCGGAACGGCCTAGCCGTGCTTGCATGGGGTTGGGGAGTGGGGCTACTGTTAACGGAGGGGAAATGGGGAGAGCGGACGTTGGGGAGGCCCTAGGTGGGAGAAATTGGTAAAAGGTGGAGGTTAGTTGAGAGTTTTGAGCGTTGAGGAGACTTACCGGCTACCTAACATGCATTCTTGTTCAGGCCAACATGAATCTGGAGATTTATTTATGCCCTGTAGTTGAATTATTATTGTTGTTTTTATTATTATTCAAGGAAAAAGCAGTCAGCTAATTCGGAAATTCTTGACTTGGGATGGCTGAATATTCTCATAGCCAAAGCTTATTAAATAATTTATTTAAGAATACTATTGTTATCAATGACCAGTTAGTAGAATGTCGTTATTAGTTCTGTTAAGGATGATCATGTTAATTATAGCTAATGCCCCGTTATTAGTATGGATTTAGCAATTCTATACAAGGATAATGCTGTTATTTGAATGGCTTTAGTAGTTCTGTTGAGGATAATATTGATAGAAGTGATCAGTATTTAGAATGGATTTAGCAGTTCCATTCAAGGAAAATATTAGAATTAGTGCCCAGTTTTTATAAAGGATTTAGCTGTTCTATTCAAGAAAGTATTATCATTGGTGCCCAGTTTTTAGAATTATTTAGTAGTTCTGTTCAAGGATAATATTGGCATTAGTGACCAGTTTTTAGGACAGATTTAGCAGTTTTATTCAATGATAATATTGACATTAGTAACCAGTTTTTAGAATGGATTTAGCAGTTCTAATCAAGGATAATATTAACATTTGTGACCAGTTTTAACCCTCATAAAAATAATTATTTTTGTCATTTTAATTCCTTGGTGAAGATTTGGTCATTTTCTCATTTCTTTACGAACTCTCTCTCTCTCTCTCTCTCTCTCTCTCTCTCTCTCTCTCTCTCTCTCTCTGGTCTCGGTCACTCTTAATTGTTAATATTTTTTTCTTTGAATTTTGTATACTCTCTCTCTCTCTCTCTCTCTCTCTCCTGTCTTTGGTCTCAGTCACTTTGAAGTGAATATTTTTTTCTTTTACTTTTATTATACTCTCTCTCTCTCTCTCTCTCTCTCTCTCTCTCTCTCTCTCTCTCTCTCTCTCTCTCTCTCTCTTTCGTTTGGAATTCGCCCATCAAGGAAGTCTTTTACTTCCAGTTTAGTTTTTCTACTTTGTTCCCTTGACTTTTTTTATTTCTTCAGTCTCTCTTAATTTCCATTTTCATTTACATTCATTTCACACTTCGCTTCTCTCTAGTTATGCCCGTAGTTTTACACTCTGCTATTTTCTTCGTTCTCGTGTTCATTGTGTTATATGCTTTTTTATTCATTGCATTGTTTCGGAAAGACTGTTCCAACATTAATAGCATACGTACAGAAATTCAGACTTACAATAGCTGTCTGTGCAACAGTGCTTATGATTTATTCATACGCCATAGATTTACAAATCTTTAAATTAGATCTTTTCAGAAAAGCTATGCTTTTTTTATATATATATTTCTTAGGAATCGTAATTAGAGGTGTGGCGGTTAGCATCCTACCTTGTGTTTATCAATAACGAGAGTAGTTTTATATTTATACAAGTAACATGTTTAATTTATTAATCGAATTTATCATCATATGCCCTCTCTCTCTCTCTCTCTCTCTCTCTCTCTCTCTCTCTCTCTCTCTCTCTCTCTCCTGGAAAATAGATAAAGTTACTTTTATTATTTCTCTCTAGATGTTTTTATATTTTTTCCTCATGCCCCCCCCCCCCCTCTCTCTCTCTCTCTCTCTCTCTCTCTCTCTCTCTCTCTCTCTCTCTCTCTCTCTTCGCACATTTAGTTCAGTGACTCTCTCCAAGTCTTTCTTTCCTTCCGTTAAGCTTTGTTACCAGAGATCTTGTAGAGCTGGCCCGGTACACTCGCCTGACTGATGAATTTCTCCTTCCTTAATTCCAGCATAGTTCTCATTCCTTGCGTAACTTGCCTCTTGGCTCTAGTATGGATCCCCCACCCCCACAACTCCCTCCCCCAACCCATCTTGGTGGGGCTACCCAGCTCCCCATCATCCCTCCCTCCCTCCCTCCCTCCCTCCCTCCCAACCTGTCACTTCCTTCATTCCTGGTATTCTTACATTCCCCCCTTGTGTTTAAACATTTCACCTCCTCCCTCCCAACCCCTGTCTTTACCATCATCGTTATCGTTATCATCTCCTCATAGGGTGGGAAGTAGCTGTCCTTTGGGCCCCTCGTTTCATGGAGCCCTTCAAAATTCATCCGTTTCCCCCCAAGGTTGTTATGTTTTCCTTTCACGCCTCAGGTTTATTTTAGGGATCTGGTGAAAGAGAGGGAATGGCCACATTCCTAAGAAATTTGGTATCCGGGCAACTTCTGGGACAAGTGGTAGTCTACTTTATTATTTTTGTTACGAACATTTCTTCTAGGATGCCCTGGGTATCATCGACCACAATAAAATGAATTTTACTTTCAAATTTAATTTCATTTTAAAATCATTACCTGTACAACCTTTCTTTTTTTGCCTGTTTAGCCAAAAAATGATCTCTCTCTCTTCTCTCTCTCCCTCTCTCTCTCTCTCTCATATATATATATAATATATATATATATATATATAATATAATATATATGATATTATATATGTATATTGTAATCATATATAATATATATATATATATATATATATATATATATATATATATATATATAATCTGTGTGTGTGGCTTAAAAAATCACAGTAGATGCACGTGACTTCTTGATATAAGGGAATTACACACACAAACAAACACGCGCACACATATACATTCACACACACACACATGTATATATATATATATATATATATATATATATATATATATATATATATATATATATAACATTCATTGAATGAAAGAAGGGCTTTCTCACTGTTAACCAGCTTTTTTTGAAATTGCTCATATTTTCTAATTATTTTCTTTACTTCATTGTTCAGGTTACTAATGGACCACTAATGGGGTCTTCCATTTACTCCAGTATTTTTACAACGCGACAGCTGTTTTCGTCAACCTATACGTATTGGCGTTTTTCAAGCGTACTGATACAAATATGAGCCTACATGCGTTTTGTGACGTCATGAGGACGGAAAGGTAGTACAATTGCAGATACCTAGTTTTAAGTATTTACAAAAGATATAGTGAAACTTAAATAAGACAAATAATAAATATGTTAACAACAGAAATTATATTAAAAAAGTTGAAAGTAAGTTATTATATACATTATACATAAATATATATTAATTACAATATATGTTTTAATTCACTGAAAGTCAGTGTGCGCTCCTGTCCGCGTGTGGGGGATTTGTTCCACGCGTTGAAGGACTGCTTCCTACACGAGAGCAAGGAACGGTCTGCCTCACGTTGGATGTTAAGGCTGGGACGTTGCATTGCTATCTGACTGCTTCTGATACATACAACGATTGTAGTTGCCTTCCTTGTGTATTATTTTGGTGTTTGTGAGAAGTTCTTGTAATGATGGTTTTTTTATTGTGGGTATCCACAAAGTGCCTGATGAATGGCTCCTTGGTTTCTGTGGGCCTGCATGCGACGTTTGAGTGTGGTGGTTGTGTGTCCGATATAGCATTTTTGGGGGACTTGGGAGAAAAAAAACATTGCTCGTCAGCACAGACAAACTTGTATCTATATCAGATTTAACCTCTTTCTCCGTCGATGGGGCCGTACTATTTTTTCATTACCAAAGAGGCCGTAAGGTTTGGTTTGTTTTCAGTAAATTTCCTTGCTGTTATTTTGTTATATGGCGCTAGGGGGTGGTTCCTCTTCGCAGTATACCAAGGATGGCTTTCCTTTCATCTTCGTGGTGTTTGTTGTATGGTATCTGATGGTATATCACTATTTCTCAGCACAGACAAACTTGTATACTATATCAGATTTAACCTCTTTCTCGTCGGATGGGGTGGGCCGTACTATTTTTCATTACCAAAGAGGCCGTAAGGTTTGGTTTGCAGTAAATCCTTGCTGTTATTTTGTTATATGGCGCTAGGGGGGTGGTTCCTCTTCGCAGTATACCAAGGATGGCTTTCCTTTCATCTTCGTGGTGTTTGTTGTATGGTATCTGATGGTATAGCAATGTCAGTCCCCCCAAAAAATGCTATATCGGACACACCAACCACCACACTCAAACGTCGCATGCAGGCCCACAGAAACCAAGGAGCCATTCATCAGCACTTTGTGGATACCCACAATAAAAAACCATCATTACAAGAACTTCTCACAAACACCAAAATAATACACAAGGAAGGCAACTACAATCGTTTATTGATATCAGACCGTTCCTTGCCCTCGTGTAGGAAGCAGTCCTTCAACCGCGTGGAACAAATCCCCCACACGCGGACAGGAGCGCACACTGACTTTCAGTGAATTAAACATATATGTAATTATATATGTAGTAATGTGTATATAATAACTTACTTTCAACTTTTTTATATAATTTCTGTTGTTAACATATTTATTATTTGTCTTATTTTATGTTTCACTATAGTCTTTTTGTAAATACTTAAAACTAGGTATCTGGCCAATTGTACTACCTTTCCGTCCTCATGACGTCACAAAAACGCATGTAGGCTCATATTTGTATCAGTACGCTTGAAAACGTCCAATACGTATAGGTTGGACGAAACAGCTGTCGCGTGTTAAAATACTGGACGTAAATTGGAAGAAACCCCATTATGTGTCCATTAGTAACCTGAACAATGAAGTAAGAAAAATAATTAGAAAATATGAAGCCAATTTCAAAAAAAGCTGGTTAACAGTGAGAAAAAGCCCATTCTATTCAATGAATTTTGTTTATTCCGTGAAAAAATTTTGGGTCCCTAGAAGTATTAAATATATATATATGGAAATAGATATAGATATATATATATATATATATATATATATATATAGATATGGTTAAATAAAAAAATGTATATATATATATATATATATATATATATATATATATAATACATATATCCATATATATATTATATATATATATTTTTATATATAAAAATATATTTGTGTGCGTAATATACTGAATCACGGAAATGTGGAACGTGATGAATTACTTAATTAAAGGCAAATGACACTAAGGAAAATGAAACAACGGAGTGGTGTTAGGCCTTCGACATAACGGTCCTTTATAAAGGATAATATATTAATTGTTTTACTTTGATAAACATAAGTAATTTGTTCATTCAAAATTCATTTTTGGTGGTCAGTCTCTTCCTCTGTATAATTCTTTTATTTGAATTCCTCCCTGCTTCCGAGCGGTTGGACCTAATCTTTTGTAAAACCTCTCAAAGATTTACCATTGTTTTGGTAGGTCCACTAATTCTTCGACTGTTTTGGATTCCAGGTGCCTCTGTTTCCTTTATAATCCCCATCCTCGTGGGATAACTGTATGTCATCTGTCATTTATACGACCATTCTTGTAAACTTATTTTTTTTATTTTTTAATTTTTCAATTTTTCATCGTCTGTCGGAAGGCCTAGTACTCCTCCGTTGTTTCACTTTCCTTATATATATATATATATATATATATATATATATATATATATATATATATATATATATATATATATATGTATCACACAACATATATATACATATATACACACATATATATATATATATATATATATATATATATATATATATATATATATATGTGTGTGTGTGTGTGTGTGTGTGTGAGTGTGTGTGCATATATATATATATATATATATATATATATATATATATATATCTATATATATATATATATATATAGGTATGTTATAAAATGCTTTTACATTACATGCTATGATCGGCATGATGTTTCCAAAAAGCCACATGTATAGTGAATGGTATTAAATGAAAGTTTTAGTTCATTTGGTTATTTTCTAAAGTATTGTGAAATATTTAACATATTTACTGGCAAGTCATAATCCAGAACCTTGTTAAAGTCATCGCCAGGCAAATCGGTTTTCCTTTTCCCCTAGTTGATCTATGAAGTTTATATTGTATTTCTAAACCTCTCGAATTTGAATATGAATGTCACATATTTCCCAGAAACTTTGTTGTGGCATCTTTATATGGTAATTACAGTGATTATTTATAGGAAATGTGATTACATGACGGCATTAATATCAGCTCTAACTTTTTGTTATACTCTCTCTCTCGTCTCTCTCTCTCTCTCTCTCTCTCTCTCTCTCTCTCTCTCTCTCTCTCTCTCTATCCCTGTTATATGTTAATTTATTTGCGTGTACTACATGAGATTTCGTAGTCAGCATTCGTCCGATTTGCTCGGATTTTGGAGACAGACACGGATTGTGATCTTGTTGCGACTAGGAATAAACCGGGGTTGCCTCGCAAGATAAAGTTTTTTTTTTTTCAGGATAATTTCAGAAGCTTCGAAACTGCTGTCTTTTTCGCATTTTTTTTATCGCATCCTTTTATTTTTTTATTTTTTTTTATTTTTTTTCACCTTCATGCTCTTCTTCCATGTTATCTGTGTCTTCTTTGTACCCCTCGCTCTTTAATGCTTATTGTTCTTTTAGCATTTTCCCCTTTCCCATTTTTCCCTTCATATTTACTTTTGACTTCCTACTTACTCCTTGCTTTTACCTCTACCACACATTCTCTCTCTCTCTCTCTCTCTCTCTCTCTCTATTGTATATGTATAAATATATATATAATATATATATATATATAATATATATATATATATATACATATATATATATATAAATATATGTATATATATATATATATATATATATATATATATATATATATATATATATAGTTGTGTGTGTGTGTTTGTGTGTACCCTCTCACCCACGAAAATCTTTTTTTGCGAAACCTCTCTCTCTCTCTCTCTCTCTCTCTCTCTCTCTCTCTCTCTCTCTCTCTCTCTCTCCCCAATATTGCAGTGCGGTGCAGCACCTTGCAAGGGATTCCCAGATAGGTCATAAAAATCGGCAACAGAAATCCATTTCCTGATCCATAAACTTTCGTTGGGTCGACCTTCGGTTGCGTTCTATTGGTGTCTAGCGGTGTCCGTAAGTTCCCCATTGAACTTCCTTTTTGGGTTCGTTCGACTGGTCAGGAATGTCACTGTTGGGTTTATTTGGACAGAACTGCGTTTGGTGGTGATATCGTTCTGTACGAAACGCGAAGCTGTTCGTTTTCTTTGGGGGTGTGGAGCGAAGGGGGTTGGCGGGAATAAATTTGTTGCTCTGCAAATTGTTTTAAAGAAAGAAACCCGCTTGTTGTTATGTCCCATTACCTGTACAAAAGTATTCCTGTTGTCTTCATTTGTGAGTATGAGATTTTCTAAGTGTGTTCATCACCTGTTGATGCTCTTTGTTATTTCGTTGGAATGAACAAAATTTGTTGGAGTGTATGGCTGATATAACATCCGAGTTGGTGAGCTAGTATGTTTGAGCAATTTTTCCACTTGGATGCGTTCAGTGGGGTATCGCTCCCTTTGATGTATTTGTTCAGTTGGACAAAACTCCAGTCGTTGACCTCCTCTCTCCGTTACATAAAAACCTTGTCGTTGGAGTTGATCTGTCAGACACACCTGACTGTCTTCTTTTGAGGATACATCCTTTCATTTGCGGTCGTTTTAAATTGAACAGAATTGTCGTTGCTGCCAAGAGCGGTTTGGTAAGAAAAATATAATATTTTTATTCTGATTTGTCCGAAAGATTACATCTCATATTGTTGACTACGTTCACTCTTCAATAAGATACCTGATGTTGATATTGTCCTTTTAGTTTAGTTAGTCAAGATCCTCTTGGGATGGCTAAATAGACAAAGTTCTACGAAGTTTGTAAGTTTGACTTAGTTCTTTTTAATTTGTCCGTCTCAGTGCACGTTGGGTGCGTATTTTATGTATGTATTTATACGCGCGCGCACACACACACACACGCATATATTATATGTGTGTATATATATATATATATATATATATATATATATATATATATATATATATATATATTATATATAAAAGTTAAATATAGCTTAGTTTAACCAGAACACTGAGCTGATTAACAGCTCTCCTAGGGCTGGCCCGAAGAATCATATATATTTACGTGGCTAGGAACCAGTTGGTTACCTAGCAACGGGACTGACAGCTTATTGTAGGATCCGAATCACATTACATCGGAAAATGAATTCCTCTGATTCCACGTTGGCAGAGCGGGGAATCGAACGTATATAAACTTTCTTTATGGATATCTGAGATTTTGAGAGAAACGAAATCTTGTGATTTACTCGATTCGGCCAGTTGAATAAGATTTAATTTGCGTTGCTTCTGTAACTAATTTACTTGGTTTGCTTCTCTTGTTTGCAGTGTCTTGTTTTTTTTACTGCTTTGGTTTCTCTTAAGTTACTCCTTCTCTTTGCACTGTTTCTCATGCTCCATGATTTTAAGTACCTGTTCATTTTTAGTTTCCATATTATGTCTGATTTGTGTAGCTTTTATAATGTTATGTCCGTTTACTTCTTATTATTTTTAACCTTGTTTTTCTCAGCTTCTTGCTTTACTTTTACACTTTATTGATCCCCATCATTTTTTTCACCCTTGTCTCAGTGCTTTTGATCCTTCTTATACGCTTTTAATTTTCGCAATGTCTTTTTATTATTATTATTATTTTACAAATTTCGCCTTTCATGAAAATAATCACGTTTGTTTCAAGGCCCAGGTTGCTAAAGTAGGTGATCGTTAGTAATTTAATTTTATTATCAGAGGAACTGGAGGTTTCATTGCAGGTCTCATTGTTAGAGGTATATATGGGTTCCTTGTATCGAATAATTAGATCAGCTTACGAAGACACTGTTTATGTATGGAATGTCTGTGCACAAGACCTCATACATGCACGTACATGCATATGTGTATAATGGCTTGTTTTGTAACGACATTTTGAAAGTAATATATTTAACTGTTTAAATAATGGTTGTAAAACGAAACAGTCTTTGGCAAAATATATTGCTGGTTGACCCAAGTTCCCCTTTGAAGCGCAGCGAAGTGAAGTTGTTAGCAAACTTGAAATTAACTGAGAACTGAAGTTGATATTAAAGGTTTACCTTCTAGACGTCGAATTTCAACTTTATCAGGACATAGTCTCAAGTTTTAAATGTTCACTCATTTGTCTTATGGGTCATAAATTGCCTGCATATTATGCGTCTGTTTTAAAATCAGGCTATTCGCAAATGTGAATTATCTGTAACACCTTTGAGTGCTAGATGCGCTTGGCTCTGTCTTAATTTTAAAGGCTGATGGCATGGGAAACCTAGTATGTGCGTCCAGACCAGAGAGGAAGGACAGGAAAACGGAATATTGGAGTAGAGGAGAAAGATAGGATTAACCTCAAAGGAAGCAATAGACTATTCTGTTAAAAAACGGGAAATGTAATCGTTCTGTTCCAAAATAATAATGAACTTGAAAGAGAATGACTAGCATCGTTAGATATTTGTCAAGGAAACCTCTATGGAATTCGTTATGCAAGTTGTACTTGAACTTCATCAGTATTGTTTTTGCGGTACCTTGTACAGTTACGTCTTCTTACAAAGAAAGGAAAGGAACTTTTGAAGATCAAATAATAGGTAATAAAAATGACTCGAAACTACCAAAAAGTTATGCTTTTCATATCTTTCGTAGGTCCATAAACTACTATTAATACAAATAGTAGTTTTTTAAGTAATTGCTACTCATATATTGCGAAATCAGTCTTTTTTTTATATATCTATGAATATTTTTCTTTTTCATTGCAAAATAGTCTTTTTCTATCACATAAATACATCATCATAATCAAAGGAAAAGGAAAAGAAAAACTAACAAAAAATAACTTTACAATACTGACCGACGTATTCTGCTGCATGAACCTGAAGTTCTCTCTCTCTCTCTCTCTCTCTCTCTCTCTCTCTCTCTCTCTCTCTCTCTCTCTCTCTGAGTATAATGCCCATAAACCTATACATTACATACTTTGACTGATCTTTGCTCTTGCCATTATTTGCTATTTAATCATTAGCATATGTATGTATGCATGTGTGTGTGTATTGGTATGGGTTAACATGCTTGGAAATGATGCAAATTTTAATAAGGTAGTTTTGTCATTTAGAGTGAATGGAAGGAAAAGACCTACATAGTGGTAGAAGAGTCATATGAAGGTGGAAAGCCTTTAAAATTCCTGATGCGTTTAAGATCGAGATTAACCACGCTTTATAATTTGGGGTGTACGACTTTCTTCCAGAAGTATCTCCTATGTTGTATAAATGGCTAATGATGTGGAAAATATATTTAAATGTGATATATATATATATATATATATATATATATATATATTATATATATCAGTATATATATATATATATATAAACACACACACACACACACACACACACATATATATGTAAAATAATATATTTATATCTAATATAATTATATATATATATAATTATATAATATTATTATATATATATATTATTCTATATATATATTATATCACATTTAAATATATTTCCACATCATTAGCCATATATATATATATATATATATATATATATATATATATATATATATATATATATCATATATTGGTATTCCTGGGCCTCTGCTAGGCTCATAAGACAGTCGCTGATCACCTGTTTCTTTGGCCGACAGCCAGTGGTGGACTGGTCCCAATACTTAGTAAACGTGGCCACTGTGTCACTATAATGTTTAACCCCTCCCCCCTCTCCCCAGCCAGAAGCCTGGTACCTATCTTCCTGCTCACCCTCAAGTTTTCAGACCACTATCTGACGGGCCACCGGGTGTATGTAATGGCGCCATCTCCAAGTCATTAGCGAGAACCTTGTATATATATATATATATATATATATATATATATATATATATATATATATATATATATATATATATATATATATATCATGTGTGTGTGTTCATACACGCATTCATATATATATATATATATATATGATATATATATATATACTATATATATATAGTGGTACGAGAATATCCGTATCCAACCACTTCTCATTAATTAAGTTCAAGTTGAAATGCAGATGACGTTTACAATGAGTAGTACTGGGTAAGAAATAAACAGGTTCGGCTCATTTGTCTCTAAGTCTGCATATTTTGCAGGTACTGAAAAATAAATGTACTAGAGCACCGAATTTTTGGATGTGTGGAGGGTCCTGTAAATAAAACAAAGAACAGGAGAGAAAATGGGCGCGCAATTGAGAAAAAATGAAGCCCTTTTCTTCGCCACAGCAACAAAAGCAAATTGTAAATTACTGTGCACGAACAGGTTGGTTGTTCTGAGAAGTTTGAGCGCACACTGCGTGCTTGGAAACGCCTTTCTGTTACTATGGTGTAAACCTACGAATGTCTTCGTCATGTAAGTATTTATGGGTGTGCACATTAACTGTATGTGTACATGCACACACACACACACACACACACAAACACATATATATATATAGATGTTTGTGAGTATGTATGTATGTATGTATGTATGTATGTATGTATGTATGTATATCATGTTACCACAGTTGAAAACTTATTATGGGGTCTAGGTCCTGATTAAAAGGTAAATGCGAATAAAACAGGTTTTGAGGAGCAGTATGGAAGATAGGGGCAGAATAGTAATACAAGAAAAAAAAAGATGCTCGATTATAAAAAGATGCTCGATAAAAGCTGCATGGGGGAAATGGAGAGAGGTAGCTGGAGTATAGTATGTGATATGAAAATGACAATCAAGCTAAAAGTCAAGATATATAACACAGTGATAAGACCATGGGCTCTAAGGAGAAAAGAGGAAGTAATGGTTGAGAGAGCAGAGATGAGAATGGTGAGGTGCATTATGAGAATATCGCTGCTTGAGAGATTAGAGAGGGATGAAATAAGAAGAAGGACAGGCGTAGTAAAGATTACAGAGGTGATAAGACAGTCACGATTGGTATGGTATGGGTATGTGATGAGGATGGATGATGAGGAGGAAACTTGTTAGAGGAAGAAGATCGAAAGGGAGACAGAGAATTAGATGGCGACATAAAGTGAAGGAAGATATGGAGAGAAGAGGTTTGGTAGAGGATGATGCCTTTGATAGAAGGTAGGGGAGAAGGCGCATCAGGCAACCGACACCTCAATGCAGAGATAACGGTGGGAAAGAAGATGGTTATAGGGCCTGATTGATTTCGACTGCTACATAGTTTTAGAAATCATAGTATAAGTAATATATATATATATAATATATATATATATATATATATATATATATATATATATATATATATACTACACTGCAAAGACTACTGATGAACATACACAACCGTTTGAGACTACAGATGCACCACTGACAGTTGTCGAATTATAAGTGGCTTCAGAATTTATTATACTCTCTACAGACCTTAGGAAACTACAGTCCACACAATCATATATATGTGTGCATATATATATATATATATATAATATATATATATATATATATATATATATATATATGTAATTATATATATATGTATTATATATTATATATATATATATATATATATATGTATGTATGTATGCATGTATGTATATATTGTGAGGTTAAGAGTGCTCATTTTAAAGGAACAATCGTAGTTTTGTTGTTCCCTTTCTTTTGTTTCGCTATACTGACAGTCGAGGTATCATTGGAGGAGTGCGGGGTGTGAAGAGTCAGTCAGTCAGTTCAGAAGCAGTCAAGTCTCTCAGCAGCAGAGCATCAGGTATGATTAGCTGTGGACCAGTATCAGGGAGTGTCAGGTATTGAATACCTGGTTGTTTGGTGTGAAACCGTTTCACTGACCATGACTTCAAGTTGGAGGTCAGCAATCTTTGGCCAGCATTAGCGTGTTTTGGTCGTCGAGAAAACATGTCGAGTGTGACCTCATTGGGGAACATTGGTGTGTTTTCGTCGTATGAAGAACGATATCATGTGGAGTATGACCTCACTGGACAGCATTGGTGTGTTTTCGTTGTATGGAGAACAACTTCATTTGGTGTGTGGCTTCATTGGTCATCATTGGTATATTTTTTGGTCAGCTGGGGAGCGACATTGTGTGGAGGGTAACCTCATTGGCAGCGTGGAGCTGTATTAATGACCTAGTATATAGGATTGTCTGTTGTTGCTGTGTCATAGGCTGTAATCGCCTTGGGTGGAGTGTTACTGTTTTAGGTTAACCTAATGATGCCTTTTTTGCCTTTTCATAAGTGTTTAGAAGCCGTGTATTTAAGTAGTGTAATGTTGTAATGTTTTGCCGTTCACGTTATTTTTTTCATAATTTTGAATAATGTAATTGTGCTGTGGTTAATTTTGAATGTTTAATTTTGATATGCTCGTTTTGAGTTATGATTTCATTTTGGTTTTGTTATTGACTGACTCTTGTACTGATTTTTTTAAACAATTGTGTATGTTCAGTTTTGCTCGATCTGATGTTTCAGGTATTAATTTCTCATGTACTGACTCACTTGTATAAAGGTGTAAGGCACTATTTTGGTTTTGCTGACTCCTCTCTCCTTCGTCTGTTTGTTTTGCTGGCAGATTAATCCTTTTCCAATCTTTTTTTATCTTTTATGTTGAACCTGTAGGACCAATTGTGGTCATTTCAATGGTGACCTTGCCAGGATTCAGTTCTGTTTACTCCGACAGTGTTCAGGCAGCATCGGAGGGTATAGAGAGAGAGAGAGAGAGAGAGAGAGAGAGAGAGAGAGAGAGAGAGAGAGAGCATATTTTAGATGTAAAAAAAAATTTTTTTGTTTGGTAAGGAAGTGTGATGTTAAGAGTGCTTGTTTTAAAGGGACAATTGTAGTTTGGTTATTTCCTTACTTTTGTTTCGCCACGTTGGCAGCCAAGGTGTCATTGGAGGAGTGTGGGGTGTGAAGAGTCAATCAGTCAGTCAGTCAGAGGCAGTCAATTCTCTTAGCAGCAGAGCATCAAGTATGCTTACCTGTGGACTAGTATGAGGCAGCATCAAGTATTTGATACCTGGTTGTTTGGTGTGGAACCGTTTCACGGACCATGACTTCAAGTTGGAAGTCAGCAGTCTTTGGCTAGCATTAGCATGTTTTCGTCATCGAGAGAACGACATGTCGAGTGTGACTTCACTGGGCAGCATTGGTATGTATTTGTCATACTGAGAACGACATCATGTAGAGTGTGACCTCACTGGGCGTCATTGGTGTATTTTCGTCGTATGAAGAACGACTTCGTTTGGTGTGTGGCTTCATTGGGCCTCATTGGTATATTTTTTGGTCAGCTGGGGAGCGACATTGTGTGGAGGGTAAACTCATTGGCAGTGTGGAGCTGTATTAATGACCTAGTATATAGGATTGTCTGTTGTTGCTGTGTCATAGGCTGTAATCTCCTTGGGTGGAGTGTGACCATTTTAGGTTAACCTAATGATGCCTTGTTTTGCCTCTTCATAAGTGTTTAGAAGCTATGTATTCAAGTTAAGTAACGTTGTAATGTTTTGTTGTTCATATGTGATTATTTTCATAATTTGGAATGATGTAATTGTGCTGCTGGGTAATTTTGAATGATTAGTTTTGACACTCACATTTTGGGTAATGATTACATTTTTGTTTTGTTATTTGCTGGATTTTGTGCTGGTTTTTTTAAACAATTGGGTATGTTCAGTTTTGCTTGATTCGATGTTTCAGATATTAATATCTGATGTACTGACTCACTTATATAAAGGTGTAAATATAAGTTAATTTAAGGGCACTACTTTGGTTTTATTGACTCTTTCCTTTGTCTGTTTCTTTTGCTGCCAGATTAATCCAGTTCCGATCTTTTTTTTATGCTTAACCTGTAGACCGACTGTGGTTCACTACAATATATATATATATATATATATATATGTATGTATATATATATATATATATATATATATATATATATATATATATATATATATATCGAGCTACAATGTCCTTTAATATCTAATTCGCTCTACTCGGAATTAATATGTTTTTATATATGCTTAACCGAAGGGGAATTTTTTCTCGATAATAGACTTGCCTGGACCAGGGCGCGAACCCATGGATCCTTTCAAATCCAGGAACGTCAGTGAAGCTTTTACCTACTACACCACCGCGTAGCTCGATATATGTATATGAATCACGGAAATGTGATATGACTTATATACTTACATATATATATATATATATATATATATATATATATATATATATATATATATATATAATATATATATATATAAATTACTTATAATGTATGTATGTGGATCAGTGTTGGATATATATATGCACACACACACACACACATTTATATATATATTATATATATATATATATATATATATATATATATATATATATATATATATATATATATATATATATATACTTGTGATGTATGTATGTGTATCTGTGTTGGACGTCTTAAACCCAGATTCTTGCGACATCGTCCTTGAGACTCGAGTTAGTTAGTGCTCTAGGACGCAGTACGGTATGTGTATGTATTTTCTGGATGCCTAAATTTTAAGGAATGACTACTGAATGTTTCTGACAGGACACAACTGTGGTAGGTTTTCAAATGGCAAAATATGTGAACCTGAATTAATGTAAAGGTTTTAAATGGCGCAATATATGTCTCTGTCTCTTAAATGAATCTGGAAGAATGTGTAGTTTTTTAAATGGTGCAGTTTATGTGTCTTTCTTTTATGTGAACCTGAATGAATGAAATCCTTTATCATATCAGTTTCGGGGATGTTCGTTTTGCAAGGCATAA
>NC_087200.1:177246973-177274473 GCF_015104395.2 Macrobrachium nipponense | reverse complement strand
GGAAAACAATACGGTTTTTCTCGTGTTTTTGGCGATATATTTAACTTTGAAATCGCAATGAGTTGATTGAATAAAACTACCAATTGCAGAAATTAATTTATTTGGATTTAAAGGTATTAGTTAATGTGTTTATGCTGTTTTATTTATGAAATCTGTTTTAAGCATGATGTTTATTTTTTTACTGCTTTTTAGAGTTTAAATGGCAGTCATTGTGTATATTTAGGTATTATGATAGTTTTTCCTGGAATTTGTGTACAAAGTGCGCCTGAAAACCTCGTTTCCTTTAAGTATATCTTCTTAAGCCATATGGCATATATCTGCTTTATTTCAAGTTGTTTAAGTTTGCCGTAGTCTTTTTTTGGCTCTATTCCTTCGTTATCACAAGCTGGCCGAATTTTGTATCAAGAGAGAGAAGTTCATAGAAGTGACCATATGTTATTCACAGGTATTATTCCGGTGTTGGAAAGTTCCTCGTTAGACGAGTGGTTTACGTGCTCGCCTACCCATTCGGTAGTCGCGAGTTCGATTGCCCGCTCTGCCAACGCGTTATCAGAGGAATTTATTTCTGGTGATTACAAATTCATTTCTCGATAGAATGTGGTTCGAATCCCACATTAAGCTGTAGGTCCCGTTGCTAGGTAACCACTTAGTTCCTAGCCACGTAAAAAATATCTAATCCTACGGGCCAGCCCTAGGAGAGCTGTTCATCAGCTCAGTGGTCCGGTAAAACTAAGCTATACTTACTTTTTCCGGTTTTGGTAGATGTGATAGCTGCAAGTTCGGAATATATTAAACGTGATCTTCGTAAGTACATAAAAGTTCGTGGTTATGATCGTGTTCCAAGACAGAAAATGAAGTTATTGTTATGGTGGAGCCCTACGTCTTGAAAAGGTTCCCCGTGGATCTTACTAACGCATCCCTGATAGTTACGCCTCAGACAATATTATGCGTCAGAGCTATTGCCGTGACATAGGTCCGAGTATTATCGAGTGGCCAACTATGCTAGCTACAACGGCCTCCCTAGCCGGTGTCCAGCCTGAAGGACAGTGGCGACCATGATATATTTTCCAATTCTACTCTGAAGTAGAAGTTTCCTCACTGTTTAGAGCCAGAAGCATCTGCAACTGAAACATGGAAACCATGAAGGTGCTCTATGAAGTAATAGATGAACAGATACAGAGGCTGGATAGCAAGATGGGAGAAAGTTGTTGTAATAGATGAGGTTGAAATAATAAAGCAGAAAATAGAAAGTAAAATGAGATATTTAGATGTAAGCTGAGAGAAAAGGTAATCCTTGGTTCTAGAACCGTCTCGCCGTCACACGGCTTCAACGTATGTATATTTATAATTATAATGACTTTGAAACGAGATTTATACATCATTCATTACCACGGGAAGAATAAATGATTGGGTGTAGGTTCTAACCAGTTTCGGCTTGGTTTCTAAGCCATTGACGAAGGACTGATACACAGAGGTAGTGATTCACAGAATACCAATGTATACTCGGGGGAAAGTACAAACAAGCATACAGACCGTTGGAAACTAAAAATTCCACACCTTGGGTGAGAGTCTTTGCTTACACATTTGATTATTTTTTCCATTTCGCATTTACTACCTGCCTTAAACATTTTACATATTACTTTTGAAATTCATGGAACAAGTTTATATATGACTGGAATATTTCAAAATATTACGACAACTTTCTTTTATAAAACTATATATATATGTATATATATATATATATATATATATATATAGTATCTATATATATATATATATAGTATATATTATATATATTATATAGTGATTTTCCACCACTATATATCAGTCAGTGGCTTAGGAATTAGACTGAAACTGGTCAGGATTTACACCCAATCTTCTATTCTTACATGTGTCTTATTAGTGAACAACTCATCATGAACGTTTTTGCAACACTGATATTATGGGGCAACCATTATTACTACTTAGCAACCGCAAGAAAATCATTGCAAGATTTAGTATATTAGAGAAATACCTGAACTCGGCTTTTCCATAATTAACCAGTAAAAATGTTCAAACAGTGAATACATTATCTAGTCAGAGGTGTGACATTGTGTTTTTTAGAATAGCCGACGAGGGAGCACGTTAGCCTGAAAACAGACATTTTCGCAATCTTGGAGTTCATTTATCCCGTAGTGACACAGGTTCTTAAAGTAGGCCCAATGCATCCTGATCAAAATACATTAAACTATGTTTTGATTGATCCGATGGCAGCTATTTTTTGGGTTGAACCCCTGAGGAATCTGATGGGGATTCATTTCTGCTGTACCATTAATGTGTTCCCCAGGGAATACGAACTGGCATACGATTCGCGGAACGTAGCTACTCCAGAATTCCTTTCTGCAACAAGTAAAGGCGATTCTGTCATAGACATATCGCAGCAGTCGAACATTCTAGTCATGTTTATTTATCTGGCTGAGGATCCATAATCGATAATGGATAGCACTGGATGCCGCATAGAAATTCATCGGTAAGTATTGAAGCTCGGCATCATTTTTCTCTGTAGACATTCTACGGCAACAATAGAGTGAGCCTTTTGTTGCTCCAGCTTAATGTACTCTCTCTCTCTCTCTCTCTCTCTCTCTCTCTCTCTCTCTCTCTCTCTCTCTCTCTCTTATTAAAGTAATATAATTTTTCAAACTTGAGTTCTAAATCTTTACATTCCTCTTTCAGATATTCACCTGTGATGGACACAGCTACTTGCCCAGCTCCCAAACATGACTTCAGGTCGTGATTTATGTCTTTCATGTTTTTTTTCAGGTTTGTTTTGGGTTCACCATCAAAATTTGGCTCATCCATTAATCTACCAGTAGTCACTTAATTGTTTCCTAGCGCTAATATTGTTGTTAGGTGGACGCCTCAGATTTTTTTTCTTTATAGAACTAACTTGAAAAATGCAGGAATATCTTAAACATAGTCGACCCCTTCAAATTTATTTCCCCTTTGAAAGACATATTTTTTAGTAGTATTTGCTGCAACTGTACAAAATATATTTTTTTGTTCGTCATAACAGTTCACTTTATTGCATATTTTGTACTAATCTTTTTTTCGGACTTTGACCTTTAATAATTAAAAAATTATCCAAAATTCTAAGTTACCTCCACTTTAGCTGCAATGATGTCATTGCTACCAAACCCCGTCTCCCCAACCCCACACAACATGAACAAAGAGAAATAAACGGGTTGCTTTGAACTTGTTTATTATTGATGATGATTATTATTATCACTTACTCAGGGAGTAAGCCTACAAACTACTTTGTTGTTGTTGTGGGGGGGACCCGGTTAGGAAACCCCTCTTAAAAAAACCTAAAAAGGTCTGAAAAAGGTGTTTTACGTTGAGTTAAAGATACAAGATTTTTAGGATATGATATTTATGATTTATTTATTAGAATTGAAGTGTAATAAATAGATAATGTGTATATTAAACAGTACAGAAAAATTATTTGCAATAAAATATTGCCTGTTTATTTTAATTTTAATTGGTAAAACAACTCTCTATTTGACTGTAGATTTTAGTACGCGCCCCTAGTAAGCTGGAGGTCGGATGAATCCTTGTAATTATTATTATTATTAATATTATTATTAGTTTAAAGTGGGACTTCTACAGAAACATAGGTTGATTTCAGTGTAAAGTCAGTATCCATATAACATATTAGTGCGGAATTATCGTTACAGTGTCTTTATTCTTTTTTAATAATCACGAGTAATAAATATTATTATTATTATTATTATTATTATTATTATTATTATTATTATTATTATTGTTGTTGTTGTTGTTGTTGTTATTGTTGTTGTTGCTGATTATTTTTATAATGAATTACGCGTATGTATATTTTTATAATGAATTACACATATGTACTGAATCTAATGCGGTATTTTGTTTTAATTTCAGGTCGGTAGTCCTCCGTCTGTATTTGGGGATTGTGAGTAAATCTTAAAATAATTTGGCTTGGTGTTAATTAGTATCATTAAAGACCAAGGAATTCGGTAAAACATTTTTCTTCTGTGAAACTGATAATGATTTCGTACCCGAATCATCTTCAAATTATGGCTCTGCTTATTCTACCGTAATACTGTTGCAATTAGTATAACACAAAATGGATTCGCCTTTGTAGATTTAATTTTAACTCTGTTAAAGGACTTGGGTGGATAAGAGTTGGTATTCAGTAACAGTAGATAAAGGAACTTAGTTCTTTTTATTTTGTTTGTTTATGATTATAATTTTATATGTCTGTCAGGTATGATGTTGTATGTAAAAGAATTGCCTGTGTTTCAGAATATGGAATATACGTCATTATTTCTTCATATATGATGTTTTTGCCAGAAGTATTTGCGGTAGCAATTGACACGTGATAGAAAGATAGTGACATCAGCCAGATGATGTAGATTCCCTCGAAGGGTAGATGCTTGAAGGAGTAGATTTTGCGAGCCAAGTAATGATGTGCTGGTACGCTCATGTCGATACAAATATTTTGTATGAATGCTACGGACTTTTCACCATTCCGCCTTTTAATCCATTGCTCGAAGGAATATGAGTAGGGTCTGTGCTTTTCAACACTTGATGGCTCATTGTCAGTTTGGCAGTCTCTCTCATGTTTGTCCTTCTTCCTGAGATGATGAGAAAATTACTTAAGGGCTTCTCTTAGATCAGTTTGTATGCTTACAATAGCTGTCATTGGGCGTTTTTGTACTTATTTCTGTATACTAACCATTTCTAGTTGGTCGCCATATAAGCATCGATTTAGCAAAGTTCGTGAGAATTATGCCTACACATTACCACCATGTCCTCAATGACTTGCACGCTTTCATGCTCACATAACTACCACATAGCCGACAGGTTAATTGCGAAAGCTGCTCCATAAACCACACCTGGTGAAGGCTTCAGCTCCAAGTAGAGCGACAGAAGCACAGGAAGGTTTATTGTGAGGAAAAGGAGGGGGGTGGGAGCAAACCGACAAATGTGTGAATGCTGAAGTCGTAATTATTTCAGATTAATTAAAACTGGGTACTTGTTTGGCTAATGGTATGAGCCGGAGGCATAAAACTGATACGGTTTTGCCTGCAATGTGACTCCGTGAAGATGATGAATTTGTTTTCTTTTTCCCTGTGTCCTGTCCTCGAGATATACTCGTTGTCTCTTTCCCCTCTTCTCCTCCTCTGCTATTTCTCCTTGATTTTTGCGTTCATATTCCTTCACTCATTCCCAGGATTGTTCTTTTCCAGTCTCCATTCAGTCGTGGGTTTCTTGCTCTTCCCCTCGTTTACTTTTACTATTCCTATTCCTCTTCGAATTTTCCTCACTTCTTAGTTTTCGTTTTCATTCTCTTTCCCTCGTCGTCGTCAGTCCTTTCTTTTCACAGATCTTGCGTCTCTTTCTCTCCTGCTGTTATTTTCTCTCGTCCCTTCGATCATCATCATCGTCTTCCATTTTTTCTTCTTCTTCGTCCCCCATCATCCTCTTCCTTCCCCTTTTCCCTGTGCATCATTATTCGAACTCGTCAGAGGCACCGTAGTCAACTATTACTTTCATAATAGTTGTAGACTATGGCTCATTGTCGTATTCACTTGGCAACCTCGGCAAACCTCTTAAAGGATTATGCGCCCTTGCATATTTATATGTGAAAGGTTAATCACTTACATTCTGCAAATGTTTAATTCCTGAAGAGGCGCATAGCCTTCTTTAGCTTGTATTGTGTCAGAACTCGTTATTGGACCTTCGTAAGGGGACTGACGCGTTCGATTTCTTCCTTATCTCACGTTTATGATCGCTTTAGGCTTAAAGGAACATTGCTATTCTGTAACGACTTTTATGCAAATTTCTTTCTAATGCCAAAATAATTTCATTAGCGGAACATTACTTTTCCCCTGAGTGTTCAGGCCCCCATACACTGAACGATTGTCGTTATCGACAAACGCACACTATTCAGGCAGTATGAACGATCTCCGCACCGATTTCAGTCTGAACAAAGATTTTGTCTCGGGAAGACATGGCACCCTCTCTAGAACAGACGTGCGCGATAGCTTTTTATCGGCAGACAAACATGTACATTGAACGACCTGTGTATGACAGACGTAAGTCGCAAGCCAGCAACCTGGTCGTGACAGATTCCCGCTGAGATCGTTCAGACACGAAGCTCCGCCCACTTTTGCGTTCAGACAATCCCATACACAATGTTTTTGCGAACGATACAGACAGTCGTTCAGACAATCGTTGAGTGTATGCGGCCCTTTACCACTGTCATCATTGCATTTACTATGCAATATTTTTGTTCTTGAATGTTATCACATGTAGTTTTGTATATACTTGTGCAATTGATACGTGTCTACCATTCGATCCAGAACTTGCAGACTCATCATATTCAAACATTCCTATCCTTGTTCCAGGAGTCTTGCGAAATTTAACTGATAATATGAAATCACTTAAACGGAGTTCTTTTATAGTATGTTATTTTTCCATCTTATGTTCTTCAATAAAATAAATGTAGTTATTTGGATACAATAATAATGATATAAAAGATTTTAATTAATAATTGAGAGTAAATCTGGTGTAGAGTAAGTGATTATTGAGTCATGTTTCCTTCTTAGAGTGTGATACGAATCAGACTCACTTAAGTAAAAATAACTCGAGATAAGAACAAGTAAAAAAAAAAACGCGCCGAAATTAAGGTTTCTGTAACAACGCATAATGCTGTATAAAACCATCAACTATGACCGGCAGCTCTCTAGTTGCTCACCAGATGCGGTAGACTTTGGGTGCGTCACATGGCTCTGGAAAGCTCTGCCAGATGCACGAGCCATGGCTAATTTTAACCGTAAATAGATGGTAGGAAGGTAAATATTTAAAATACCAATTGGCAGCTCTCTAGCCTCAGTAGTTTTTTAGATCTGAGGGCGGAAGGACGGACAGACAAAGCCGGCACAATAGTTTTCTTTTACAGAAAACTAAAAATTAATATGTATATATATATATAAATATGTGTGTGCGTGTGTGTGTGTATGTGTGTGTGTGTGTATGTGTGTGTGTGTTTTAGTGTGTATGTGTAAATCAGTTTTTCTATTAAAACAGGATACGCCTCAAGTATAAAAGGCCCATTAAAACGCTCGGGTTTAAAACAAAGGACTATATTTCTGTGGAAATATAGTCCTTAACTTTAACCAGACTGTTTTAATGGCCCTTATATACTTTTATATATATATATACGTATATATATATATTATATTTTATATATATATATAAATATAATATACATACATACATACATACATACATACATACATACATACATACACACGCAAGTAATTTTGCATAGATAAAGATCAAGTCCCTTGGGGAAGGAAAATAGAATGCTGATAGACGACCGTTGTGTTGAGGCCGTCATCTTCATCCACATCATTTTCACCTCATCTTCATCGCTAACGTCATTATCGTCGTCTTATCATCATTAGACGAATAATTTGCAAAACTTCTTCAGACCTTTCGTAATTTCCAGTAATTAATTTTCATACAGATGGAGAGGGAGCATCACGGCAAGGAGTTATAAGTGCCTATTCTCTCTCTCTCTCTCTCTCTCTCTCTCTCTCTCTCTCTCTCTCGTTTATTGAATCTTCAACATGTGTGTATATATTATTTACTTTTCCTCTTACTTTATTCATGTAAATTCGCAGTTAGTGTATGAATACCAACTGGATGACTGAAAAACATTGCTTGCGTAAATAATACTTGAAATTTATCTCAGGCGTCGCTTCAAGAGGCAGGGAGACAGAAAAGAGAGGGAGAGACAGTGAGAGAAAGAGAATGCTGCTTGTCAGTGAGCGCAACTTTATTTTATTTTTTTTTTTATTTTTTTTTTTTTTTTTTTTTTTTTTTTTTGCGCCTTTGCCTTGCTTCATGGAAAGCTTAAGAATTAGCTGTCTTATCAATTTCATAGCAGTCCTTGCTTCCTTTAGTGTTTTTAGTAAGTGAGGTGCTGAAACTATTCATTGAGTTGGTGCTCTAGTGTTTTTAAATCTTGGAATTTTAATATTCACTTGAACGACATAAACGAAAACCGTTGAGGATTGGCTTGTTTGGAATCATAATTTTTAATGAAAAGCTTTTCTCTGGAATTGTTGGCAATAAGGATAATTAAAGCTTTACTTAATGCTGCATATGAAAGCCATAAGCTCTGGGAGTTCATTAATGTTGTGTGCGGAATCCGTACTGTTTTTGAAAGCAGAGATTTATTTACAAGATTAAAGGAGTTCATGAATTATTTTAAGTCTATTCCAAAAGCCTTTTCTTGGACTGGATCAATTATTACTCTAGTATGGTTTACTTATGGACGTTTCCATACTCTGAGAAAATGTGTTTTTTTTTTCTTATCGTTTGTAACACTCGGTGGTACATTTCTCTTTCTGAAGATAATTGATTTTCGAAGAACTTTTCTTATATACTAATGAAAATATAGTCTTTGGAACAGTTTGTTTACTGTTGAATAAGTTACTCTTGTTTTCCGATATGACTCGATTTTATGATTGCTGCTTGTGGTCATTGAAGTTTATAAAACGTTTCTATAATAATAATATAGTGATAGCAGTAGGCAAGATCTCGAGATTCCTTAAAAGGAACCTGGAGACACTGGAAGCCGAAGTAGTTCCAGGACTCATGTAGAAGAGTGTGCTCCTAGAAACAGCGCACATAGTGAGAAAAGTGAGGGACTCAGTGAGAAAAGTGAGGGACTCCTAAGGAGGCAAGAAGAAACCCGCAACCCCACAGTATAAAAACCACCCAGTCGAATAGGATGACTGTGATAGACCACAAAAGAATAATATAATAATAATAATAATGACAGTGTTTGGCTACAGGTGCTAGCTATCAAAATGTTTTCTGCATTGCCGTCGCTTGGTTTTGTGTATTTTTATACTTATAATAAATGTATTTACATATAAATAATACATTTCATCATTCTTTGTATGAAGATTTGAAAGTAGCCTACATGTAATGTATTAAATAAAGCGTAACACTTTCCTGAACATTAGTCTCTTTGTAAGACTTCTGGGGAAATATTCATTATTTCCGTCCTCCCTTATTCTAATACGTTGCCATTTAATGTTAAGCAAGTTTGTCCCCCCAGTTTTTTTTTTTTTTTTTTTAGTTTATTCAATGTTTTCATGCCTTGCTGTATCTTCATTTCTATAGTTCAAGTTTACAAGTCATTGCGTCCCTAACAAATCCAAATATATATATATATATATATATATATATATATATATATATATATATATATATATATATATATATATTATATATATATATAGTAATATATATGTATTGTGTGTGCGTGTATCTATATGTATATACACCACACACACAAACACACACACACACATATTATATATATATTATATATATATATATATATATATATATATTATAGTATTATATATATATATATATATACTATAGACAATATATCTATATATATATACATATATACATATAATATAATATATATAATATAATATATAAATATATACATATATATATATTTCTAAGTAAATAAAGTTAATTTTGTCATTCAACTACCCATAGTTTTGGAGTAATCGCTCAGATTTATTGCTTAGGGTTTAGCCAAAATTTCCGTAGTTCCCCCTTTCACAAAATATAGCTCCTCACAAAGCAAGGAGACTTGTGGCCAAGTTAGTTTTCCCTTCTCAAAGGAAATTCTTTGTGATGTGCAAAGTTCTAATGAGCTTTATCCAACCGAGGGATTTAAGGGGTTCGTTACATTCCCCGTGAATCCTAGCTTGGCCGCGAGATGAATTCCCTTCCAACTTTGGTTAAATTAAGGTCCCTCCATGCAAATTGGTCATAATATTATGTCAATTAATCTTCCTTTGGCATTTCTGTCTCCGCCAATATATATATATTATATATATATATATATATATATATATATATATATATATATGTATGTATGTATGTATGTATGTATGTATACATGAATATTTATATATATAATATATATATATATAAATAAAATATATATATATATATATATATATATATATATATATATATATATATATATATATATATATATATATATATATATATATAAAGACAGAATCCATGAAGGAAAGAGAAACGATGGAGTTCTGAAAGGCCTTTCGACCTCTAGTCCTTTACTCACAGTAGTCCGTCGTTTCTCTTTCCTACGTGGATTTTGTCTTATTATATATATATAATATATATATATATATATATATATATATATATATGGTTATGTATATATATATATATATATATATATATATGTGTGTGTGTGTGTGTATACATGTATATATATATGTATATGTATATATTACTATATATATTTAAATATATGTGTATACACAGTTTATATGTACTGCTGGAGAGAGAGTGGGATGTTTTGGCATTTAGTAGTCAGGATAAAAGTGTGAGAGAAACGGAAGTCAAGTAATGCAAAGAAAGGATAGACGATGAGCTTGACACCGATGAGAATAACAAGCGGCTGTAATAGGAAGTAAATGCAGACATACAGGGTAATGAACTAATTGAGTGGCTCATCAGGGTCTGTAAGATGTGCCTCGACAAAGGGAAGGTTCTGGAAGAATTTATAAAAGGGATACCTGTTCTGTTCTGAAAAAAGAACACTATTATTATTATTATTATTATTATTGTTCAGAATATGAACCTTGTTCATATGGAATAAGCCCAAGGGGGCTTTTGGCTCGTAATTCAGGCTTAAAAATGATAAGGTGTTCATTTGAAAGCAGTAACAGAAGGTACTCATCAGGAATTACTGCATCTCAATGAGAAACATCTCTGGCAGAAGCAGACATTCACACCAGAGAATAAGAGTCTAGTAAAGAAAGGACAAATGACCTACAAGGGGTTGAATTGACTTTATTACTGTTATAAATATGAGACCATATGTACAATACCTAACTTCCACTCAGCATTACTGACACTTTCATTAGGTGTCACACAAGAGTAAGATGTCAGACTCATCATTTTACCTCACCAACTACACCATTCGATTGAGGCTAAGGGCAGCTTCATTTCTCTTGATTGGGGTCTACTACACCATGCCAACAAGCATATCACTTGTACACACTAAGTATATCAGTGGACCTGGAACACTACCCTATGGAACAATAGACAAAAGTGGCCTTGTCTAAAGATCCCATTAACAGCGACTTGCATCCGCCTACTTGTGAGGAAATATTGAAGTTAATCATATAACATATACACCCACTGCAAGATCCTGAAGTTTATGAATAGGTGCCTTATGATTTACGAAATCGAAAGCAGCACTAGAATCTATTTGAATTACTCTACACACGAAATCCTTATCAATGTGTTCTCTTGCAGAGGGAATGTAACGTCTAGGATCATTGCAGGTACCTAACTGTTTCCTGTTTTTATATCGACTCTGAGCTAAAAAACTTTTAGATTCCATATACTTTTATAGCGGCTTAGGAATAAGTTTTTCTGCAACTTTGGAGAGCATAGGGATAAGAGAACTCGTCCTATTGTTATTGCAGTCTGCCACTCTTTAGAACAGGCTCTGTATTACTAAACACGCACTTCTCGGCAAAGATACTATAATGTCAGCTTTAATATCTATAGAATCTACTAATCTTGGAAGACGAGACAACCCGCTATAAACCTTTTTAAAAAAAACAAAGGGAAGAAACCACCTGGACTTTTCCACCCCAGCTATGAAGATTATCAAGAATTTTCGTAACATCCCCAGCAAAATGCAGATTTTGAAAGAACAGGTTCAGAATGACAAAACTCAGGGAGAGGGACATCCTCAGCTGTTAGCTTGGCTTCAAAAGCTCGGTAAAGCAGTCCTTAGGGGCAGTAACCAATCTACCATTATCTCTTAGTATGGTGGAATGGTAGACGATTCTGACCCAAAGATAGAGGATCCCAGTTTGGTTACTCACAGATTAGGCTGAGTAACTCCTTCAAGTATCCTCTTTAAAGAATTATAGTAATTTCGTGAAAACTATGAATGGTAACTGTAAGAAATAGAACATAACAATAGTGTACCAGGGAAGGTGTATGGTAGTATTTTGAAGTGAGGACGTTTATTAGTAAGATTGATATGGGAATAACAGTGGATCTAGACAAGGAGGAAAATGTTTTGCTATGGATCATTTATGCGAGTCATTTTATGTTATGGGACACGTATACCTAGAAATGCTTAATGTAAATTCCACAGAATGGCACTGTTAAGGATTTTGAGGCTTTTCGATGTAGGAGATTACGTTGTTTATTTAGAATAATCATAAGTTATTGTAATGGAAGAATTGAGAATGACTGCATGTAAAAGTGGGCCTGATACAAGGCTGTGCTCCATCTCTGTGGCTATCCAGTATCCCTAGAGTCATTCAAGAAGTTGGATAGTCAGATCATGCAGACACAAGTTATGGGATAAGAATTAAATCTTGCAGAGTATGCAATGGACGATGTTTGTAGATTATAAAGGGCTTCTGGATGACGGTAAAGAGAAACTTCAAAGACTGCAGGAAGAAATTTGATAGGAGTTGTTAGCAAGAAAACGCTCAAGCGGTTTGATAGAAACCAAGAAAATTTAGCAGATAGAGCTTGTTTATAAGGGAAAGGGGGGCCGGCGACGAAACACTTTATTTGTGAATATGTATGTCACGGTGTATGTGACAAAAATCCTTATATATATTCGAATGAATGCATAACATACATACACGTACATTTATACAAACATACATGGTTACACACACACACACACACACACACACACATATATATATATATATATATTATATATATATATATATATATATATATATATATTAATATATACATATAGTATATGTAATATATGTAATGTTATGATATACATATATATATATATATATATTATTATATATATATAAATATATATATATATATATATATATATATATATATATTTATTTATATATTTATATATATATATATATATATAGTAATATATATATATTTGTCATTTTCATTTCGTACCGTAACCTGTACATCCTTTTAATAAATAGCACAGAAGCTCTTCCAATTTGACTTGGGAGTTCAAAGTATTAAATGTTGTTAGGCAATTAACAGGTGTTACGTGAGTATTTAATTACATTATTTAACGGCTGAGTTAATCCCTTTCTCTATTCGACCGTGGTCATTGATACGCACGGCCCAAATAACCAATGTGGCTAACGCTTGGAAAGGAAACATGAAAGGTCATTCGCATGTAAGGGTAAAATAGCCGTTGTGGTTAAGAATGCAAACCAGAAACATTATTTTGGTTTCGAAGTTAGCCAATAGTTCTAATGAATTGTAATGTAATTTTTTTTCATTTCGTTTTTATTGTGAAAAAGACCAACGGAGACCAACGCCTCACTCCGTATGTAATGGAAATAAATTTCTAACTCACATCGGGATCGAACCTAAACCAGCGCCATGCTTTTAATATTTTTAAAGTAATAGAAAGAAGGACTTTGGTTTTGAATGAATATCGGGAACGACCGAATTCCTGACTATGTATTCATAGATTATTATTATATATGATGAAATTTGTGATTGTATTTTCCTTTTCCAGTCGTGGTGAAGAGGGGAATGACGTTCAGAGAGGTTGGCAAAGGGGATAAGCAGCAAGGAAGGGTATTGAGGGCAAGTCCTTCAAAAGGTTAGGGGATTAAAATTAAATTTAAAAAGTGAGAAGTGATTACCTATGAATAGCTAATGAGGATAGTCTAGTTGGAGACGTTATAGATGAACAAAATATTTAGAAAGGCTATTTAGGAGAAGGTTACATAGACCCCCAGGAAAACGAATTGCTGGAAGTTCATGAAAGAAAAGTGATAGAAAGAAATGCTATTTAGAACATCTATGAAAGACGATAGTATTTAAAGACTTCACTTAGGAATCCTATTGAGACTGGATAAATAACAAGAGCTGATGGGAAGGAGTGGTGAAAGTATAATTGAAGGATAGATATTTGTAGAAAAACATATTCTACACACACACACACACACACATACACACACACACACACACACACATATATATATATATTATATATATATATATATATATATATATATATATAGATATATATATATATATATATATAATGTGAATGTGTAAGATTTTATTGTTTGAAAGGGAAAATAGTTGAAAGTGGATGTAAGCAAAAGTAAGCATATAAGGGTAAAAAGAAACTGGAAAATAAAGAAATGATTTTTAGTGCGGTTGGTGAAGTGATGGTATATGTGAGTGAAATCGAAAGGAAGATGGTAAGGCAAGTCACAGAATCGATGAAGCTAGGAGATAGCAAGGTGTATTCAAAATAATTCTCCCTCTCTTTTATGGAAATGGAATGTTTAAGGTGACCGTGAATGAATGGAAACAGATTGAAGCCTTTGAGTTCTATTTTGGTTTATAGTTGAGAGGAGAGAAGAGAAAGGAACTCGAAGAGTGCTGGCGAGAGGAACTTCAGAAGCCAAGGGAAGTTCGTTTTCATGCAAGAAGCGGGTATTAAAATGTAGCTTTTCTGGAGATATGGACCATTCTTCCATAAGGAGTTAAGTAGGAATGTCCCACTGACCCCTTTTTTTTCGGTTACCTTTGCTCGAGAATTGGCTGAGTGTTGCTTATATATACTATATATGTGTGTGCGTGAGTTTAACTGAATCACGAAGATATGGAATGTGATGAATGCATAAAGAAAGGCAATAGGCACGAAGGGAAAAGTGGTATACCGAGTGATTGCTAGGTCTTTCGAGTTACTGTCCTTTCTATTAGTAGACTAATAGAAATATGAAAATAAGTTTACAGCAGAGCTCGTATAATTGACAGATGAGGACTATAAAGGAACAGATGTACCTGGAATCCAAAACAGTTGAAAAATGAGTGGACTTACCTAAAAATAAAGTACATTTTTGAGAGGTTTTGCAGAATGTTAGGCCCAAAAACAAGGTAAATATTTGAGAGGTTTTGCAAAATGGTAGGCCCAACTGCTCGGAAGCAGGGAAGAGTCAATTAAAAGATTATTTAGAGAGAGAGACTGACCGCCAAAAATGACCGTGGAAAGAATAAGCTGATTACATGTTTTCAAAAGTGCAACAACTCAATACGTTCTCCTTTTGGTAAACAATAAGAATATTTGCAAAGTGAACGTTTTCTATATATATATATATATATATATATATATATATATATATATATATATATATATATATTAAAAATATACCTACATAGAAAATATATATAAAGTAATGAATTTTGGTTTACCGAAAGGAGAATATATTGAGTTGCTGTACTTTCATAATATATGTAATCAGCCTGTTCTTTCCACGTCATTATTGTTGGTTAGTGTCATCCTCTTATTATCTTTTAATTGACTATTCCCTATTTCCGAACTGTTGGGCTTAATTTTCTGTAAAACCAATCAAATATTTACGCTTGTTTAGGTAGTTCCACTAATTCCTCAAAAAGTATTGGATTCCAGGAACATCTGTTCCTTTATAATCTCCATCTGTCAAATATACGAGCTTACTTGTAAACTTATTTTTATATTGCTATCAGTCTGCTAAGCAAAGGAAAATCAGTCGAAAGCCTAGCTACAACACCATGTTTCACTTTTCCCTTATCAAGTAGTGAAAGACAGATGGAGTTTCATTAGTGAATTTTATGGTGGGAGATATGCCCTTAGGTGATGCTTGTGTCACCGCTAAGCTTCCGTTGGTTCTGTTAATTGTCTTAATCATCTTAATTCATTTTATCGTTGCCTTAAGGAAGATATTATCTATCTGGTCAGAGTCTCAGGCTCCATTGGAAAGGTTGATGCTATTATTTTAATTTATCAGTGAAGATTTTACCATCTGACATTTGCATCGACAGCTGATCGTTTATGTTGAGTTAATCTGCCCAAGAGAGCTTTCGTACTATTGTTTCACTGGAAAATCTCTCTCGGAAAGATTAACTCAACATAAACGATCAGTTAGATAGAGACAACATAGTTTGGCCATTTTCCATCATATAAATAATACAAACCATACTATGGATTGGAACTCATCCCGAATTTTACTGTCGATACAAATGTCAGATGGTAGAATCTTCACTGATAAAACAAGATAATAGGATTAACCTTCCCAATGGAGCCTGGGACTATGACAAGATAGACAATATCTTCCTTAAGGCAACAATGAAATGGATTAAGACGATTAAGACAATGAACAGAACCAACGGCGGCTTAGCGGTGACCCCAGGCATCACCTAAGGTCATCATATCTCCCACTATATATTTTGCTAATGAAACTCCTGTCATTCACTACTTGATAAGGGTGGAAGTGAGTCCACCGAAATATAGTTCTTAGCTTTAAACCAGAGTGTTTTAACTTTTTATACTTGGAATATATATATATATATATATATATATATATATATATATATATATATATATATATATATATATATATATATATATATATATATATATATATTATATATATATGTATATGTATGTATATATATATATATCACATACATACATACATACATACATACATGTTTACTATATACACACAGGCATGTGAAGAAACTATTTAAAGTAATCATAATGAATATGTGTATGCATATTTCATATGCATACACGTCAGGCAGGCAACCGGTTTCCAGAGTGAGACTGGTGTCATGCAAAATGAAACAATTCAATTATCGCCGCTCCATTTATATGCGAACTGTTTAGTCAAGGATAAAATCTCGCCGCCAGACCTTAGTAAACCACAGGGCCACTTTACTAAATTGCAGGAGTCTTCATAACCAGCACTTGGATATATATTAAAATTATATATATATATATGTATGTATATATATATATATATATATATATAATATATATATATATATATATATATATATATATATATATATATGTATATATACACACACTGTAAGATTGGGGCGTCTAGACGCCGCAGATTCAGGAGGAATAAAATTGCAAACAGCCACCGTAGCATTGTAAATTCATTGGCCAAATTTTCGAGACCACATGTCTCATCATCAGGGCTGTAAAATTACAAAGAATAAAAATTAAAAATGGACTCAGTTAAAAAAAAACTCACGAAGTCTAAAAGCAAGAAACTTAAACTTAAAACAAACAAAAACAAGCTAAAAAAACATATTTTTAAAAACATTGAAAATCTAATACTGAAAAAACTTTTAAAATTGTATATATATATAAAAAAATTATGATGTTAAAATGTATTAGTACCTTACTCTATCTACTCTATTTACATACTTGTTGAATAAGAAGGAAGGATACGAATTATTTTTGAAAAATTGAAGTAAAAACAGAATTTCCTCGAGAAAGTTGTGCCAGGTAGAGGATAACCTATAGGCCCGGTGCAACAGTGTGAAAATACTGTTTAATTTAAAACTGAAAGAGCAATTACTGTACAAGTTCGTACCTTGACCTGTAAATGTCTTTTTTCTAAAAACACTGGTATTAAAATATCTAAAAATGGAAGTTTATTGTCGTTTTCATGCTCAATTGTGAACTGCATATTTGGGTGTAAGCCATTTATATATTCCAAGAAATTTTCTGCATCCGCCATAGATCTAAATAAAGCAATTGTGTCATCTATATATCTTCTGTAAAAGAGAGGACGACATGTTGAGGAACATCTTTCGAGCATTTGTTCTTCGAGAGAGCACATGAAGGCATGTGGTCTCATGTGATGACCTGTACTTTGGATGAGAACTATGAGAATGGAGGCTGAAGAGAGTAGAGACTTGTGGAGATTAAAGCGCAGGAAAAACTTGAATGGCGGAATTTCACAGATTCCTTTGCGTCACACGGCTTTGGAGGCCATGATGAGTATGATGATAAGGCTTTTTAGAAGCAAACAAGTACTAATTGGAGACAGAATACTGTAATTTACATATTATCCTAGTATACAAGATTTAGTCGAATTAACAAAGCACAATAAAAATAACAAAGCACGAAGATAAAGTTTATTTAGTGTTTGAGGGGGAAAGGGGGTGGCCCCTTCGACTGCTAAATGAATTTCAATTTCGTGTCATGTGGGTTTACTAGTTGAATGATAAACAGGAAAAAGAGTTTTTAAAGATGAAATGTTCCCACGAATCTGTTTAAGCATTTCACTTTTTGCTTAACTCTCTCTCTCTCTCTCTCTCTCTCTCTCTCTCTCTCTCTCTCTCTCTCTCTCTCTCTCTCTCTCTCTCTCTCTCTCTCTCTCTCTCTCTCTCTCTGTCATTAATTAATTAATTCTGAAGAACATCTTATCTTAAGCTCGCGAGCAGACCTGTGTCATCCCACGGAAGATTTACACCCGGTATCTTCCTCCCGCACACGAGGTGATTTATGATTTCTGAAAGACCTCCGGTTCGGGTTCATCTCTTCTGAGGCTGTCTTCGAAGAGGAACTGTTCGGGGGGACCAACCGAGCTTTGCGCTTTTGTATTCGAGTAGGTTTTGAGTTCGTTAGCAGCGGCTAACGAAGTTGGGAGGTTCATGCTTTCATCCCTTTGGAGCAGTTTGTCTGTGTGTTTCGGCGAAACTTAGAATTTATCACAGATTATAATCGCATGGGGTGAAACGTTTAGTGAGTCATTAGTTAAGGAAGATGCAGTTTAATTTTGAAAGTAATCTCGTCATTCTTTTGGGCACAAAATATGATGTGTGTGTGTGTGTTTTCCCCAAGTTGGTTCTCCAAATGGTTTCATTCGGCGTCAATGATCCTGGTAGTCACGACGCCAGATAACTATTAATTATTCATTCATTCTAGGATCCACCATATTTAACTGTTTCATATTATTGCAGATTTTATGAAGAACTGAGTAAAAATTAAAGGGGATATTGCATCAGGCATTGTTGACAATATATGGATTTTTTTTTAGATTAAGGAAGACATAACAGGGAACGGAGTATTTGAAAGTCTTGACCTTTCATGAAAAGAGGGAGAGAAATGCAGGGCGTTGTGCATTTGTCAAGATCTGGGAAACTTGCCAAGTAATAACTAGCAGTTTCACTTATACTAACTTCCTTATCCAAATTGCGTATCTTGTGGAACCACTGGAATCTTAAATCATTGTTAAGCTCAGCTTTCATAATGGTTCAAGTATTCGATGGGTGAAAGTATTCAAATGAGAGATAGAAAAGAATCGGAATGGGATGATACTGAGATTTTTCGGTCATTTGGATAATACAGGTATGAATGTCGATTTAAATATTATACTTCCTGCTATTTTAGTTTAAAGAATTTTGTATAAATTTTTCAAGCCCGCTGTGATCGAAAAAGAGCTGAGGCACTGGTATATACTCTGTTCCATGCTCTTATGGTTGGCGACCGCTAAATATGATTAAAATGTATGTTGGAACAACTAGCAGTTATTTTGCTAAGGGTAAAGAGGCTAGATTTGTAGTTGCCATGGTAGCTTCTACTACGTGCTCCCGCTTGGGTCTTCTTTCCAACACTGACATGAAAACAAACATATTGTTGATGTTATGCTTTTGTTGATTACATTAATCTTCTCAGTGTTCCGATCCCCATGAGCTTTAGACATCATCAATCTAGGCCCTCCATGAAGATCCATGAATTTTGCTACTATAAACATCGAACATGATAATACTGATCTTAACATGCACGTTAGTAACCGAAGAATACGATACTTAAGGCTTATAACCTTAAGACGTGATTTGAAGACGTTCATCAAACTACAAAGCAAGATCTGTCCTCAGCCATTTTGAAAATTGTCCTTGAGAACAGTAAGACTTGTTTGGAGAAACAGGGCGCATTGTGCTTAACTCTCATGAATGTAGATCTACCAAAATCTATGGTCTGTATGCTGTCCTTCTCCCACCCAAATTTTACAAATTGTAATTTTGTGGTGAGATTCCCACCCCACTTGCATTAATTTATTTATCAGCCTTTAAAAAAACGCCATTCACAGCGCCATGTCACTCTATCGGAATAGTCACTTCACACATTTTCATCATACATCTTCTGATCCTGAGCAACAGTATAGAAGAATTCAACTCTGTAATGAAGCGGATAATTTTTAGGGCTGGTTAGACTCGTGGGGGCTTTTGGTTATTTGCAGACTGAAAAAATGTTAAGATAATTGCTATTGATAGCTGAAGATAGCCAAAGATTAAAAAAAAAAGCACACTCACACGCACTCGTGTGCATATATATATATATATATATATATATATATAGATATATATATCATATATATATATATATATTGTATATATAATATATATATATGTATATATATATATATATATATATATATATATATATATATATTTATATATATATATATATTTATATATATGTTTATATGTATATATATATATATATATATATATATATATGTGTGTGTGTGTGTGCGTGTGTGTGTGTATCTGTGTGTATATACTAATGAAATTACCCCGATAAATTGTATCCCGCATTGGAAGAACGACCATAAAAGCGAAACTCACAGGAGAGGGATGTTAGTCGTTACATTCGGGCAAGTGGTCAAGGAAAAAAAATGAGAAAAAAGAGAGGGTCAAGGCTGTGAAAAATAGCGTTCTTAGTTATATATTTAAAGGAAATGGCACCAGAACCCAGCAGGAAATTTATGGCTCAAAAGTTCAGAGGACAAAGTTGACCGGAATTTTACAAAATATTGGATTTTTTTTTTTTTTAAGAAGAATTTTTTCGTTTACCTGTTTTATATTGGCGAACAATATGTGCCCTGTCGCCGTCTGTATTAGAATTTATGATGTTACCGACACAGTGTTTACTAGAATTTATGACGTCAGTAGGCGAAGTTGTTCACTAAATATTTCAGTAAAGTCGCATTACGCAGCTTGCATTTTGTTCCGTAAAGTTTATTGAAATACTAACCACTACGAATCGGTGTCTCTTCACAAACATCCTGTGGATCCAGGGTTTGTGCTATCTTGGTCTCGTTTGTTTAATATCAGATTCACTACACCTTGGGGGAAATTGTCTGTGTGCATTTTTAACAGACACAGTGATCTCGAATTCTTAGCGCTATTTTTTTAATACGTTTGTCTCCTCAAATCTGTATACAGTGAGAAGTAAGCGAAGAAGCTTTAATTTTCCATTGGTAGGATTCGAACTAATGCGATAGAGGTCCCAGCCATGACTCAGTAATGCGCTTTACTGCCAAGACGGACTAAGTCGAGTTCAGGCCAGACATTCTATATCCCGATACATTTTGATGGAGATGACTGAACACATCTGCACTATCGTATTGTAGCTACCTAGCGTTTATTGGTATTTAGGCTTTTACATAAATATATATATCTATATATAGATTATATACATATGTATAGATATATATATGTATATATATATATATATATATATATATATATATATTATGAATGTCTTTTTTTACTGTAATAAAACAGTACTGTAATACATATATATATATATATATATATATATATATATATATATATATATATATATATATATATATACACAGCGAAACCTCGGTTTTCGTGCATGATCTGTTCTAGAACTTCCCTAGAACTTCCCACGAATCCGTATGAAAACCTAAGCAATAATTCCTATAAGGAATAATGTAAATACAATTAATGTATTCCATAGCCCCCATAATATTAAAAAAAATACATTTTACAGGGAATAAACACAATTGTACATACAGAAAACAATTAGAAATAAATATAAATGAATGATGAACATTTAGCATCACTCTTACATTTATAGAATACTCTTGTTAGCATATGGAAGACAGAGAGGAGAGGAAAGGGAGGAGAGGTTATTGTTTGAAAGGGGAATCCCCCTCTAAAAGGACTTCAGGTATCAAGAACCTATCTGGGGTTACTTCTCTACACATTTTAGTGGCACTGTTGGGGTTACTTCCCCTCTTTATTTTTTACTGGCACTAGGCCCAGTTTGAGAGTCACTTGACCCCTGTCACACCACAAAACAGTCCTGAGACATTTGTTTCTGACGTCTTTTTAAAATCTGTGTGAAGTGATATAATGCATTTTCATTAAACGTGTTAGAGACATGGATTGCAATGTCTTTGTCAGGATGAAACTTCTCAAAAAAATTTTCAACATCACTCCACTTGGCAAACATTTCTTTAATCACTGAAGTAGGCATAGTATCCCCTCTCTCTTCCTCCTCCTCAGATTCCTCATCTACCGCCTGATGCTGTTCCTACTGAAGGTCTTGCAACTCCTCAGTGGTTAGCTCTTCCTTGTGGGTGTTCACTAACTCTTCCGCATCCTCGCCACTCACATCGAACCCCATGGACTTCCCCAGAGACACATTAGATTCTACAACAGGCGTATGGTCATCAGGGTCAGCCTCAAATCCTTCAAAATCCTTTTCGAAGTAACACTCTCACCATTATTTTCTCCAAACAGAGTTCATTGTCATGGAAGTCACTCCCTACCAAGTCTGATCTATAAAGGCCCCCATACACTGAACGATTGTTGTTATCTACACACACACACACACACACACACACACACACACACACACACTATTCATACAGTATGAACGATCTCCGCACCGATTTCAGTCTGAACAAAGATTTTGTTTCGGGAAGACATGGCATCATCTCTAGAAGGACGCGTGTGATAGCGTTATATTGGCAGACAAGCCTATACATTGAACGATCTGTGTAAGACAGACTTAGGTCACAAGCCAGCAACCTGGTCATGACAGAATCCCAATGAGATCATTCAGACACGTAGTTCCGCCCACTTTTACATTCAGACAAGCCCATACACAGTGTTTTTGCGAACGATACAGACAGTCGTTCAGACAATCGTTCAGTGTATGGGGGCCTTTAGACTTATGCAATTATAGATAATGAAGTGATCCTTCCAGAACTCCATAAGGGTCAGTTCAGTGTCTGAGGTCACTTCAAAGCACCTTTGGAAACAATGCCTTTGTGCAAAGTTTGTTGAAGTTGAAGATGATTTGCTTTTCCATGGGCTGGATGAGAGGTGTGGTATTAGGGGGCAAGAACTTTACAGTGACCAATTTAAATTAATCCAACAACTGATCTTCCAAGCCAGGAGGATGTCTAGGAGCATTGTTCATTACCAAGAGGCACTTGAGGGGCATCTGATTATATTAGAGGTTTTTTTTTTTTACCATAGGGCCAAACACTTCATTGACCAGTTTAATAAAAATTTCTCTTGTGACCCATGTCTTTTTGTTTGTTCTTTACCTAACAGGCAATTTATTCTTTATAACATTGTTTTTCTTAAATACTCTGGGAGTTTCCGAATGATATGCCAGTAAGGGCTACACTTTGTAATCCCCATTGGCATTTCCACAGAACAAGGGAGGCAACCTGTCCTTCATAGGCTTGTGCCCTGGCAATGAACTTTCCTCTTGCTTGATGTAGGTTTACTTTGGCATTTTATTTTTCAAAACCAGACCTGTTTCATCACAATTGAAGACCTGTTGAGGGAGGAATCCTTCAGCCTCAAGATATTCCTTGAATTCCTGAACAAACTCTTCAGTGGCACGTTTGACGGAACTCTCAGCCTCCCCATGCTGTATGACACTGTGGATGCCTGTATGCTTTTTGAATTTTTCAAACCAAGCTCTGTTGGCCTTGAAATCACTAGCAGCAGCACTTGTTGTTGGCCTTTTCTTACTTAGATCAGCATGTAACACCCTAGCCTTTTCACAAATGATCACTTCAGACTCACTATCCCAACTAATTGTTTTTCATACACACTAACAAAATCTCTTCTACATCCTCCACTAGTTGCAATCTCTGTTTTGTTAATGAAGTGACCCCTTTTGCAACATCAGGTGCTTTATTTTCATTTTTCTTTGCCAGGATAGAGCTGATTGTTGACACTGACTTGCTGTACATCCTGGCGAGATCACCAACATGTCCACCACTTTCATACTTCACTACAAGTTCTTTATCGAATTCTATCATATTTCTGGCCTTTTTTTACCAAAGGACTGGCACTTGGAACTTTCCTGGGCCGCATAATGGCTTGTTTGCAATCACACAAACACACCTACACACACACACACACACACACACACACACATATATATATATATATATATATATATATATATATATATATATATATATATATATATATAAAGTATGTGTATTATTTCATAAAGCTAACAAACATATCTTACTAGGGCATTATATGTGTGTGTGCGTGCATGCGTTCATGTGCCTCCGATGTTTATTTATCATCACGTCTGTTTTTCAAGAATGTTTTCAAGACTGAAATTTATCTGCAGAGATTTATGAAAATCGAGTCCGTCAGATTTAAAATCATTCGGTCTGAAAATTTTAAAGGGAAAATATCGCACGATTTTCCTCGGGGGAAGTGCTTGGACAGGGGGCTGAATTATAATAAGAAATTCAGGTTTATAACGTTTTATAAGTTTGATGAATGGCCGGCTGATGGTGCATGTCATAAAGAGGCGAGCGAATAGTATATATCTTTCGCTCCAGCGTGGAAAGAGATTTTGTGGAGTGTTTAAAGGAAGTCTAATATATTCTGAGGTATTATGACGCTGAAGTTTTAGAGTCCTGTCAGAGTTTAGCTGTTATCCATAGAGAGTAATGTCATCAATTAATCATCATTACCGAAGAGTGAAGAAATGAGTGTAAATTCCATTAAAGTAAGTTACAGTCTTTGGTAAATGTTCCCATTATTACAGCATCTTCATGCATTTTTTAGGAAGTGATAGTTTAGCATTATAGGAAAATTAGACCCTGTCTGTCATTTTTCATCACAAACTTCGTCAATTCCGAGTTATTTTCATTATTAAAAATATGGGCAAATTCAAATTTCCTTAAAGTATGTCTCAATGTGGAAAATGGGCCCTTTATTAATAAATGATGATTACCGCTACATGCTTACAGAATAAGCCACAATAATTTCAGAATTACGGTAGCTTTCTCTTTCAGTTGTCATTGCACATGCAATAAATCGTTAATTTTTTCTTGAAACGTTCACTTTTAAGGAAACTGGATGTAAGATGATGCCGGAAAACCCCGAAAATTCTGTCTTAAAAAAAATGGCAACATTATTTGATAATTAGGTTCACGTCCTCGGTAGCACGTTCTCTGGCCCTGACTCCCAAGCATTTGGCTCCAGATTTTATGGAGAGTAGTTATAAAACATTTGTTGGAATAAACTCTTCTCATATAAGTGTGTTGAGTTGTGTGTGTGTGTATACGTTTGCATATATGAAAATATATTAATTCCGAGGTAGAGCGAATTAGATATTAGAAGGACATTTGTAGCTCGAATAATTTATGTGAGTCACGGTGATGCGATAATTATTCATATATATATATACAGACACAGACACACACACACACACACACACATATATATATATATATATATATATATATATATATATATATATATATATATATATATATATATATATATATATATATATATATATATAGGTAAAAATGTTCTGTAACAACAGAATTCCATCTAATAAAAGGAGCCCATAAAAACACCATATAGAGAGAAAAGTACTATATTTCAGAGACTGCTGAAGAGAGAGACAGCAGTCTCTGAAATATAGTACTTTTCTCTCTATATTTTGGTGTTTTTATGGGCTCCTTTTATCATATATATATATATATATATATATATATATATATATATATATATATATATATACATATATATATATATATTATATATATATATATATATATATATATATATATATATATATATATTTATATATATAGAGTACTTACAGACACATACACGCACACACATACATATATATATTTTATAAATATAAATCGAGTTATATTAATGATGCTAATAATTGCACAATAAACACCGGCAAATCAATGAGAAGTTCTGAGATGTTTTTGTAGTTTAGTTGTAAAAACAAGACTTATGACACTTAAAAAGAAGGAAAAAATAACCAGAAATGTAAGAAGGTCACGAAGTAGTTCAGTCCCGACACTTGTGACGGAAGCGTCCCTAAACATAGGGTGAAAGAATGGGCCTACTTTGCTACATTTTTTCTTCTTCTTCTTTTACGCGACTTTCGAAAACTTGGATGAAGTTAGTACTTAGTTCCAGTTTGTCGTCAAGTCTGTCGGTGAACTTTACTGTGGAGGAAACAAAGTTTAGACACTGTCGTTATTTTAAGGTCTAGATTGGCCTCAGTTGCTGAAATGATTTGGAAGAGAAATTCATTACTTCTTTACGTGAAATGTTTGTTTTGCAAATAAATTTCCTTTCGATTAAGAGGACTGTGATATATTGTCCAACTGTTAAGATGATCGCAAATGTAGTACCACTGTATTCAGGTTTTGAAAGTTCATGTTTCGTGAAAACATCGTGAAATATTAGCTTAAAAAATTTGAGTATTTTAAAATTTAGAAATATCATTTAAGCTATTATTTATTCATTGTATATGGCATTACTCACGTTTCCAAAAAAACTTTTCCATCCATACCTACATGTCGGACAGTTAGTCAAATTTCAATAATAATGGGTAGAATGGTTTGGGTCAATTACAAATGAATGATTAATAGGGTAGCTTTTCCTTGACTAAATACTCATCTCTTTTCAAACAAAAGTCATTGGACGGGCAATGCATTGGTCTGATTCAAGCCAAATATGAAAATAAAAAATGGTGTTTGGACTGAAATTCTCAGTAAATAACTTCAATTCCTTCCGAAGGTTGTGAAGATATTCTTTTAAAACATCTATGCTTCCTTCTAAAAGTAAAGCAGAAATTCTCGGAATTACACGGAATTTCATGTGTAGATTAATATTTATTTCGAGACACTTGCAACATGATAAATACAAAGACAAGTTGCCATGAAACACCTAAAATTTTATTTAAATGTTATTCTCATAAATTTCCATAATTCCTTTAAAACGCATAGAGTGGGTTCTTATATAGCTTCAATTCCTCTTCTTTGCTCCATTTAACAGACCAGAAATTTCCATAAAACACTTTCAGCGGCTTTGAAAAATTAAATTCCTCAGAAATGCCTGCAGAAAGAAGGGTGGATGTTCATACGAAAAAGATTGATAAGAATTAAGAACGGAAAAATTATTTAAAAAATCATCGAATTCCTTTTAAACAACGAAAACAATTTCTCATAATTCATGAATGTTTAAAAAAAAGGCTTTTTTAATTTTTTGTGTTAAACAGTAACAAAAGAAAGACTAATCCACATCGCAATATAACTAAACTTTTTCTCACCAGATACTAGTGCTGAAAGGTCGTTTTTTTTTATTTTATTGTTTTTATTATCCGTTTTAAGCCTGGAACTGACAGATGAAACAAAGAATATGGAAAGAGAATACTCTTCACCGCTAAGGGAATCATACAACGAGTTTTAAGAAGATTGTAGACTAGAATT
>NC_087200.1:177239473-177244473 GCF_015104395.2 Macrobrachium nipponense | reverse complement strand
AAATAGTTTCCTTACAACGTGACCATATTTGGCTTTGCGTCCAATATATTCGACGTGACTTTTCACTTAAATGTAAAAATAAAGCATTATTAGTTTGAGCTGTTCTTAATGAGTATTTTTTTTTTTTATTTGGTGTTCAGTTTTTTTGTGGTCTGATCCAAGTAAAATATAAATCACGATCCATACATGGAATTTTGTATATAATATTGCTCTCTTTTCGGGGATTATTTTTTTATAAGCATTTTTTGCATATTATATGTGAAGGATACAATTGTATTAAAAAATTTTAATACCCACCATATATATAGGCTCCTGCTTCTGTATATCCTTAGCTGTTGTGATCATGTCTTGGTAATAAAACGAAGGTACTTGGCATCTCCAGTGCTTCAATTTTCCTTCCTTTTCCTTGTTCATATAATCATCACGTTTTTAATTTATTGTGATTTAACATCAAACATATATGTGTATACATATATGGTATATATACGCGTGTTTGTGTGTTATATATATATATATATATATATATATATATATATATATATATATATATATAATATATATATATATATATATGTATATATATATATATATATATATATATATATATATATATACATTCTTGAAATATGCTAATTGGGAAAAATTTCTTGTCAACTACAAAACATTTCATTTTGAAACTGGAATGGTATGTTGTTAAGAAAGTCACGAAACTCCCTTAGCTTACAATTTTGTGTTTCAAATTTTTCTAAGGTAGCAAAAGAGTATCCATATGTATTCCGCTAAAAATTGGTTTGTAGGGCTTTTTGGAAACTATGAATCCGCATCTCGCAGATGTGAAGCTAAAAGACTGGGAAAAGGAAACGGAAGGGAGGATAATTTAGACCTTTTCTTTTGTTAACTGCTTATCTTTATCCCCAAATGAACTTACAACTCTAATATTAAATTTTTATTGTATTTTTTAGAGTTTCTTGAATGTCAATCGCTTTATCAATATTAAGGTGCGTCTCACAAGTGTTAAACAGTTTTATTTAGAGAAATATTATTAGTAAAGGCACAGAATAATCAATACTTGATACCGAAAAGAATTTTTTATTTTCTTGAGTGTATCTCTATGTATGCACCCATTGACGCCCATAGACATTTGCATAGGCAAATATAGTTCTGAGCTCAGCTTCGTAAAGTCTCTCTCTCTCTCTCTCTCTCTCTCTCTCTCTCTCTCTCTCTCTCTCTCTCAATTATTGGTTTTCCACCGGTTTTTGGATACCGTGAAATTGTTGTCCAAAAAATCTCTGTTTTATTTTTAAAGAGTTGGTACAAAAGATGGAGGCAAAAAGAAGAGATACAGTAAAATTGTAAAGGAAAATTTAAAAGTCAGATATCACGTAGAGATATCCCCGACAAATTTCCTTTCCATTGAAGGTTTACTGTATTTTTGCGACTTTCTAAAGAAGAAATATGAAATAAAAATAAATCGTTATTTTGCGAAGGGAAGTTACTCGAAAGTGGGGCTGATTTGTCGTAGAATATTCCGAAGAAGTTGATATTATTTAATCGACAGAATAATTCGAGATGTATACAAAATGATTCCCAAAATGAAGGCGATAAAAAAATAAATGAATGAAGATATTTATCCCGGGCAAAAAAAGTAGGATACAAGAGAGATCGATCATAGGAGAATATAGTGAAGTAGAAGGTACAGATTAATAATTGGCATAATAAAAAAGATAGATATATGAAAGATGGACACGGTCGACAGCAGACTATGTTACGTTCCGAAAAAAGGGGGAATCGAAATATAAAATGTAGAAATGATTGGCGCAGAAAAATTCCAAGTCAGATGTCAAATACACGTTTGGAACACAAGCGCCGTGTCAGCCATACTTCTATAATGCCGCGGACTCGCGGTGTCTGGTTACACGGACACGAAACTTTTTCCCCTTTTTTTATATCCCAGTTTTTTAAAGCGAAGTTATGCCAAGAGTGTTCGTAGGTGCGTGGAGGAGGAGGAGGGAAGGGGACATGGGAGGAACACACACCCCCTACGGCGGAGCGAAAGTTGGTATTCGTATTATGAAAGGCCCTCCGCCGTTCTTTCACTTCCAACCTTCAATTTCTGGTCGTAAAAAAGGCAGACGGTAGACCTCGGCGCTGCAAATGTATTTCAGGGTCGTTGGAGGATGGTTCCGCGAGAAATGTAGACTCAAGTAGAGGCATTTATATTCTGTGTGTGTGTTATACCAGTTTTGTCTGTGCGTTTGCCTCCTCTCTCAATTTGTATCTTTTCCACAAAACGCGATTTTTTATATGTTTTTTTTAATTCCGTCGTTAGTTGGGAGAGAATAGAGCCAGTTGTCTGGCTAATATTGTAGATGATTACTCTGTGAGACGTAGTGGCCGATATAATATATATATATATATATATATATATATATATATAATATATATATATATATATATATATATATATATATATATATATATAACTCGGTAATCCATGTTGCCTTTGGCTATCCTGTGTGCGAATGAGAAAAAAGAATAGGATTCAAAATTGAGATTCAGTTTCCATAATGGGATACCAAGGCTTGTTGTGAATGCAAGGGAGATCTTGATCTTATGGTGGAGATGTTACCTTATATGAAAACTCTAAGAAGCAGACCTACTTTCCATAGTAATTTTTAAAGGAAAATCCAAGTAGGGAAGTTGGCTAATACGACACCTTTAATTTTGGAAGCAAGGTACAGATAATTTTTTTTTTTATAGGGAACAGCGAACTTTAATTTACATTTTGAATTGTGATTGTGATATTTTGTCAATTGTATTTTTTTTAGAATCTTTGTTTTCACGATTGCTTTTCCCATGAAGCTTCGTAGTTTCTTATTTGCTTTTATGTTTCTGTGCGAGAAAATGCATTTATTAACATACATTAAATCGCAGTATGATAATAAGAACAATGATAATAATGATAATGGAAGTTCTTGTTTTTCTTTAACCGTTGTTTCACTTGTTCCTTATCAACGCTTGAGGTCAGTTTCTTCGTTTCACTTCACTTATTGTGCTGTCAACATTTCTACTTTGACTTTATTTCCATTCCTGCCCCTTTTCTCCGTCTTGCTTTCCAGCCTCTCTAACTATTACTCAAGTGCACTTTCCTCCATATTGCTTTACTTAATTGCACTTTCCTCCATATTGCTTTCCAGCTTCTCTAACTTATTACTTAAGTGCACTTCCTCCATATTGCTTTCCAGCCTCTCTAACTATTACTTAAGTGCCCTTTCCTCCATATTGCTTTCCGGCCGATCTAATTATTAATTTAGTGCACTTCCCTCCACCTTGCTTTCCAGCATATGTAGCCATTACTTGTAAGTGCACCTTCGTGTTTTCTCCCTGTCACACCTTTAGATCCTTTATTTGTTTGGATGTATTTATGTTTTTCCTGTGGTAATGGCTGAATGGCCGGAAGTGCCCCATTGCTTGGTTTCGTTAAGCTAAATTTCACAATTAATTCATTCATCCATTTACATGTTCTCTATGTTTTCTCCTTATATATTTTGTATTTCACTCGATTTTATTATTGTTTTAACTTTATTCCATATAATAATGTTACATTCATATCATCTTCAATGAGCAGATCGTGAACAACCAGTGAAATACATTTGAATAGAAGTTTGACAACAAGATATAGACGTTCAAGATGTATAATCCTCTTACATCTTTAGTTAAAATGGGATTATTATGTCCTCACCACGTAGACCTAATTGTCAGACTCACTTTCTTCCTTAGGGTTCTTCACCCAGAAGTCACCAGTGAGGTGTAACTAGCACAAACTGCACATCAGCTTGGTTTGAGCTCGGCGATTGTTGTAGATTTTTGGGGAACTTGTGACTCCCCTCTTGTGTGTGTTTTTGTGTGTGTGCTCGCGTTTGTGCGTGTGTGTACGCACACGCGCATGATTTATTATAAGCGAAAACCTCAGGAAAATAACACTCGGAGGATCCGAACCAAGCACTGGTATATATATATATATATATATATATATATATATATATATATATATATATATATATGTGTGTGTGTGTGTGTGTGTGTGCGTGTGTGTGTGTGTGTATATATTTGTGACTTCTAGTACTATGTATCAGTCCTTCGTCAATGGCTTAGAAATAAAGTCGAAACCGGTCAGGAACTCATATATATATATATATATATATATATATTATATATATATATATATATATATGATTATAATCACTTTAGCACCTGATTCATTTATCACACACATCCACAGGTGAAAAATAAGAGATGGTGTGTAGTTCCTGACCGGTTTCGACTTTGTTTCCAAGCCATTGACGTAGGACTGATACAAAGTATTAGAAGTCACAAATATATATACAACGGAGACACTACTGACGAACATACACACAACAGTAATATGAACATCAGTCAAGGAATGTATAAACTTGATCCTTTAATATAAAAATACATTTGTAAACTGTTTAAATTTTAAGGTAGGCAGTAGAGATGTATGAAAATAGGATTATTATATTTGTAAACACAGTAAAGGGTCAGTAGTGGTAATGAGATGTCCAACCCCGCCTCCCTGACACCTGTCAGGTGTGGACTTGTTGTCTCCTACGGTCGGTACTCTTATCGGTAGTGCCCCTTAAGGATTTATTGTAAATATTAGCCAAATGATTTTTGGAAACCACTCATTCCTTGACATGCCTGTGGGTGGATCTGCAGTCTCAAACGGTTGTGTGTATGTTCGTCAGTACTGTCTCTGTAGTATATATATTTGTAACTTCTAATACTATGTATCAGTCCTTCGTCAATGGCTTAGAAATAAAGTCGAAATCGGTAGGGACCTACAGCCCGCCTCTTATTTTTCATCTGTGGATATATATATATATATATATATATATATATATATATATATATATATATATATAGAGAGAGAGAGAGAGAGAGAGTGCGGAGAGGAGACGAGAGAGAGAGAGAGAGAGAGG
>NC_087200.1:177211973-177234473 GCF_015104395.2 Macrobrachium nipponense | reverse complement strand
CAGGGCTGCAGGCTGTCTTCAGTTCTGGCAGTAAAAGATTCTTGATCCTGTCGTCTTTAGGAGATTAGTGGCAGTGAAGGATGATGTTTTATTATTGCAGATATTTTTGCCATTTCTTTCTCGAGATTTTGCTTCCAGTGGCAGATTTATTTCGCACTTAATGTTGTGGAAATGAGGAATTATTGCGCACTCGGTCTTCCAAAGAGTGGAAGAGAGAGATATATATAAACAACAATTTAGCTTTCTTCAGAACTTTCTAAAACTGTTATTAATTACTGCAACCAAAAATTTATTTTATGATACTTATGATAATTAATGTTCAGACTACTAACCGGCTGCTGTAATTGAATGGCAAATGTGACGTAGGCGTAGTTAATTTGTCAATTACTTTTATTAATGATTGTCTATAAAGGCCAAAGTTCGGAGTTGCGTATTTAATGAAAATGATTGTCACATTGTAGGCCTTTTAACTAAGAGGCGATTATTTCTTTCATTTATCAATGTTTAATTCTCCGTTTTTTAAAAAGTATTTATGAATTTTCTGTGTAGAAAAACTTAAATAATATATACTTTACAATAAAACACATCATAGTTACAGACCGAAAGTGTTTGGTTCAGTAATTTGCCATTACACTATTACTGAACTTTAACCACATTGCTTTTTTATTTTGGAATTGGATGATCTGAATTAAAAATAGCAAGTGGGTGGTAGGAGAATGTAAAGATAATTAATGATATGACGATATAATTTTTATTTTCAGAATAGCAGCTATATGAGCAGAGGACAGTTGAAATTAAGAGAAAACAAACGCAAGTCCTTAATTATTACTGCGTAATTGGGTTATACAAAACGAATGAAGTACAGGTTTATTGAAGATATTAATAATGCTGTTGACATGAAATTCACCAAACCAAGAACAGGAATAAGATTATTCGTCTAATATTTGATTAGGAATGATTACGAAATGGAAATTCTAATATATTTAAGGTTTGCATTATAAAGTATAGAAATTCTGTAACGCACCATTTTAGTAAGTGTATGACATTTAGAAGAAAATTGTTCGGTACAATATATATTTCAATAACTTCCTATTTATTAGAACAATAATAGTTACTTCGTAACCACAGTATATATAATAGAAATTCATGAAAAATTCAGCTCTGTATGAATATTTACAATTTTATCTCACCAAACAAGAATTATATATGAATCAGTCTTTGAACTCAAGAAGTTATAGTAGTATACTTAAAATAAGATATTAAAGAACAACATTCAGAATAAGATAGTCACTTCGACAACCTAAAAAGTCGAACAAGGTTATCAATTCAGGGTTGCACTTCACTAAAACCGAATGGCCGAATTAAGATTAGTAGTTGAGCAAACGAGAAACCACGCACCACATATTCCATATCTTGAAAAGGAAAAAGGATTTTTCCGGATTTCGTCTGTGGCTATTCGTCATCTTTGAGCCGGGCTCTCACGATGTTGGAGTCAATTTAGGAAAATGATTCGGACGCCATCTATCATTCTTTTCTCAAAAGTATTGGATACTTTTCCGAAATGCTTCGACCAGTGCTTTTATAGCATGACCTTTTTCTTTCCTTAGTGGCGAAGGCCTTTGGACAATGATGTCGCTCATATTTTGACATTTTATTTCGAAAGCATCTTGTGTAGTATTATTGCGTTTTGTATCTTTGTTTCATCGTGGTAATGTGGTGCTGGAAAGAAAGTAGCTTACGTTATTACGTGATTGTGTGTATTTTCGTGTGTTTTAGTATTTTATTCTATCAGTTTAATTACAGGACAACGTGTGGGCAGTAACAATATAACTTAATATATATTAAAGTTATTGCTTATATTACTCGCCTCATTTTACTCCTTTTTGACCTTTCTGACATCTGAAATTTTAAAACGCACGATTTGCAAACTGGCAACTCCGTAGTGCCATCATGAGGCAATGAAAGCTTCACAGCGACATTTATGTAATTGCCTATTATTATCCCATCACAAGTTTAAGAGGATAATTTGATCCAGCTTAAACAACTTGTTACACATTTTATTTTCTATGCACCTTTAGTTGACTTTTACTGATTTGGGTGACGAGATTGCACTGTTTTCCCCCAGTAAGACATATCTTAATTCCTTTCCTTATCTTTTAGAATAAGTTTGACTCTTTCACTAACAAGTCCGAATCTTGCTATACAGTAGCATCGAAATTTAGGAATGAAAGTTCCTAATCAACTCTTATATAGCTGCACCTTCCCTCCACAAGAACAAGGCGTGATCTGTCCTCCAGCTTACTCGAGACGTGTGCAAGATTTTCTCTCACGCATAGCTTGTAAACATTAAATTCCTAACCTTTAACATAAATTAAAACGTGCTAAAATCTATGGTCAAGTAGAGGCTTGTTTCACCAACGAAAATTAATATAAATAAGCTGTGTTTCATTAGAAATAGTTTTTCTGTACTGATTAACATGCACATGATTTATTTTTTACAATTTCATTCTAATAAATAAATCATAAATATCCTACCTAAAATTCCTCTATCTTTAGCTCAATGCGAAACACCTTTTTCCAGACCTCTTTAGGCTCTTCCATAGACATTTCCTACCCCCAACAAGATAAACAACAACAACAACAAAGTACTTTGCAGGTTTACTCCCCGAGTAAGCGATAATAAATTGTTTTCATCTTAAACAAGGTAATGAAGTGGATAGCTTTTATTTATTGCTAATATAACTAAAGCTAAATTCTAGTTCGTCTGGATTACAAGATTCCCATCCTTTCAATAATGTACTTGTTATGAATGTTTTTCTTAGACAGTAAGTATGTCCAGTAGTTAAATTTCTGTCAAAACCGGGTAAATTTTTCGTGGAATTAAATATCAGTAAAAGCTGGAGCGATTTACTCGAAATTATATCTATCGTTAATGTTGCTATTGTTGTTGTAATGTTGTTGTTTGCGCTAATAATGTTACTGAGAAGGCAGTCGTTATTTTATTTAAATTCCAACATCCCCGTTACATTTTATTATTATTATTATTTACCGAACTTTTCCCTTCAATAAATTCGGCAATTTCCAGGGTAGAGGAATGAGAATGAAAACAAATTGGGACCAGAATATGGCACGAAAACTCCAACTCGCCACATATCCCACTGGACCAAAATTCCTGTTTATTAAAGTTTCTGAATACATATTTATTCCAAAAGTGCATCGATTATTGTATTTAATCCAAAATTCCTTATGTTATAAACCTTTTCTAAAAACTGTAATAATCATAGTATAATAACTGGCATGTAATTATTATATCTTACTATAATGGGCGTTATGAGTGTCCGTCCGTCCATCTGTCATTCAATCCCGGCCAAACGCCTGGTCTGATGGGCATGAAACTTGGCAGGGTTATAGTGGGGATCCCTAAGATAGCTTATAATGGGATTTCATCCTACCTCCCCCACTCCGAAGGGGATGGGGGTGAGAAGGGATTCCCTGAAACAGAGCTGGTTCTGCTCGTGAAACAGGGCTGGTTATGCCCGTAGACTTAGTTACTTTTCGAATTTATCATTCATAATTTCTGTATACATATGTTTGCTAGTAATATGAAAAACGATACCAAGAATGCACACCTACCTAATATCACACACACACACATACATATATATATTTTAATGTTTTAGATTTATATCCGAAAGGACCGTAGAGGGCTAAGCGAGTTCCTTGTTTAAAGGGGCATTTAAATACAGTTTCTGCCTTATGGTTATTTTGATCTATTCATTTTATATACTTCTTGATATTAATGTCCCTTACTTTTCTACTTTGTCAGTACATTTTTATTCTTATATATTGGCATTCTCTACTCTTTCGGAACTTCTTAGTCAGATAAATCTGGTTTTGGCTATTCTTTAAGATCAGGAACATATCTATGGGCTCTGATGATTGTCAGAAGGAAAATGAAAACGTGATTTTTCTATAATATGAACTTTTGTATCTATTGGAGATTTTGATATACCCGAAGGAGAAATGAGAATTGATGGTTGTGTTTTTATATTCTGATTTCTTTTAGATGACTTTCGTTGCTGAAGTGGGACAGAATAACACCATCTATCCCCCCCCCCCCCTCCCCCTGCTGGTAAAACAAAGAAAACGAAAACGATGAATGCAACAGAACTAATGAGATGCGCATCTCATTGATATTTTATCATTTAAGTTTTAACTAATTAATACTTGTATGCCTTGTTAAGGAGAATTTTTGGAAGACCTTTTGCTACTAACTTTCCATGGAGGACGAATTCTTCTGGTTGTCATTCTATCTTTTGTGTCATTTTTATTCATGCTTTAAATTAGAATTTATCTTCGTCGCTTATTAGAGTTTGCCCGTAGAAAATGTTCGAAGCATGCTAAAATGTGGAAGGAGAAAGATTTGGAAAGAGTTTTCATAATTTTCAGAAAACCTTTTTTTTCAATGCGATATTGCGCCCTCTCGCCCTTTTGTGTGGAGGCCGAAAGGACTGACAACAAAGCGCACTTACCGGGACCAGATTTGGAAAAAGTTGGAATCGCAATTCCTGTCCACTTTTTATTTATATTTTTGGAAGTCATTAAATAAATCACCCAGGCTTTGGGTTAAATGGATCTAAAATTGTTATATGAAAATCAAACGTTTATCCGGAATATTTTTTTGCAAAAATCAAATATTTTTACCAAATGTATTTTCCTTTCAGAATTCATGTATGGATAATGAATTATTTGTGAATTGCCATGATGTCATTTTAATGAATTTGGTCCTGTAAATGTTTTTCATTTGATTTAGATTATTATACAAATTTTATGGAACCCAGAGAAACTGTATGTTATTTTTGTCGACGCTTTAAGTACGCGAAATTTCATTCAAGCCAGGCTTACGTGCAGCTTATCTTTCGAATATTCAAGTCGTGATCACTGTCATTTCCTTATCCCGATGACGTGTCTAGTATTTTATCTTAAAATCCGCAGTCTGTCGATGCGCATGCGTGATCCCATTTTAAAATATATCCCAATTTTTGACAACAATCATAATATACATTGGGTTATAGACCGGTGTACTTATTGTGAAAAGTGAAAAAATATTTTAGCACCATACGCACCCACGTACATACATACACACACAAGCACAGACACACACTTAAATTTATATATATATATATATATATATATATATATATATATATATATATATATATATATATATATATATATATATATATATATGTGTGCGTGTGTGTGTGTGTGTGTGTGTGTGTGTCTGTGTATATGAATGTATGATATGTGTGTGTATTATAAAAGAGAGAGAGAGAATTGTATGTTACCATGTTTGCTTTTATTGCATTTGTTTGTGCCTAGTTTTTAATGACGAAAAAAGCTGATTGCTCATCTGATGTCATTTTCATGAAGATTCATTCATCCCAATCCAAAGGATTATTTGGGCTTTTGGAAGCTGAAAGAACAGTGCATGTTTTCAGCAATTCCTGCTTAGAACCGAATAATCACTTGATCCCTGTGAGAATGTATTGGATGGGTAAATGTCTGCCTGCTTGTCATGTCAAATCGTATATCTTTTTCTTTACTCTTTTAATAATGCTTTTGATATGTGCATGAGGACGACATTGACTTCCAGCATCTTGATATATATATATATATATATATATATATATATATATATATATATATATATATATATATATTATATATATATATATATATATATATATATATATATATATATATATATATATATATATTGTGACGAAGTGGCCTAGAGTATCTGGGTCTGGCAGGATACCATTAATTCTTGGGGGAAGTAGCCAAAGATCTGTGTCTGGACACCATTAATATTTGTTAACCCAAATTGCCAAGTATCTGGTTACTACACTTACCATTTGTACTTGTTAGCGCAAGAGACTCCTTTGTTCCTGGGTCTAGGACACCCTTTGTACTTGGGCCACAGTTTGATCAAGTACTTGGTTATTGCTTACCTCACTACAGCCAGACACCTGACCCTTCATCACAAATACTAAAAGACTAAATACTCTAAAGGTAACAGTGATCCCTTATAGAACTGAACAGTCAAGAAAACAATCAGTTTAAGTTCATTAAAATAGATGTGAGGTAATCTTAATTAAAGGGCATCACTCCTTCTGCAATTTCAAATCTAAGTATTTCCCTGATTCTGATTCATTTGAGGGAAACGGCACAATTACCATTCTATATTTCTACCTAAAGAAAAATAAATATAATACTGGTGATACAATAAAATATTCATATAAATTTTAAATACAAAAATTTATTTCTAAATTCAAAATTTATAAGCGAAATTCACAATCTCAGGGAAATTGTTATTACTTGAAAACAAAAGTTTAATTAATTCCTGAATTAATTATTAACCAAAATTAAATCAAAGTTTATAAAAAAAATTAAATTAAATTGTAAAGCAATAATTAAATTTGAAATAAAATTTGATTAAATACAAATTAATTTGTAAGTGTTAGATTCAAACAATTACACAATAGAATATTATTCAAACTAATTAGACAAAATAAAGACTATGCAAAAAAAAGCTTAATGTATAATATGAAAACAATTAAAGCATTGACAGTACAAACATTAAGCATATAAAATGGACATGTCAAAAGAACAAAGCAAAAGAAAAATGTATAGAAAACTATAATTTTATCCAAACATTGTAAAATAAAACCTCGAAGTGCACTTCAAAACATTTGAAAAATACCTGTATACGCAGTTGCAACTCCAATCAAAAGCAAAGGCCTGTTACAATTTCAACCTCTTCAATATTTTCGTGGGTGCCTCCACAAAAATAATATTAATAACACTATGCTCAGATTCCACAAACAACACATACATTAAAACAGTTACTGAGTGACCAGCTCAAATACAAATGTGGGTTACATTACGTTAAATGAAACAGATCGCGCAAGAGAGAGAGCTTTGAGAGAGAGAGAGAGATACTATCCCTCACGCCAGCGGCTAGGTCTCGGGATCGAATGCATAGTTCTCTATCCCCGTAAGCGTATGGGCATATGGGGCGATTAGCATTGAGTTCAAGACGAAAACATATTACGTCATCTCTCTAGGTTAAATATGAATAACATCATTGTAGGGAAGGTTCTCAAAGGACTTGATGCTGCCTGGGAGGTCCCTACGTATGTTTGCTTTGATAAAGAAATAGCTGGCTCAGACATTCTCAAGGTGTGAATAACAACCTTCTCTGTTACTCTTTCTCTCTGTCTTACGTACGTTTTTCCTCTCTCCGCCTTATGTATGTTTAAAAATGAAAAGTTACACTACTTAACATGTGTTATCTTTAAATGTGGGAATCTGAACTCAAAAACATACATTTCATAACATGATACACAGGTTCTGAGGTGAATTAATCATATTACCAAAATTATAATTGCAATACAAAACTTACATTATCAGAATATATATATATATATTATATATATATATATATATATATATATATATATATATATATATATATATATATAGGCATATATATATAAGAGAGAAAATGTCTGTCTGTTTGTTTGTATGAAATGCAAATCCACATTTCTTAACCGATTTTGCTGAGTTTTTAAACACAAGTCAGTATCAAGACTGGAAAGGTCATAATGAAAACTGAATTAAAATTAGACCATTGGTTGGGTAAAGGAATGGGTGTGGAAAGGGGGTGACATGTAAAAATTACCGAAAACGTTATATATTATTGTCTAATACATAGTTTAAGAGGTTGCTGAAATTAATAGTCTCAAGTTTTTGAGGTTGCCAAAATTAATAGTAACACCCTTGATGCCCTTTAAATCCAATTTCAGCCCTTATAGGAAGGAGGGGTGGGAAGCGGGTGATGTAAAATTAACCGAAAATGATAGATGTTAGTATCAAATCCATAATTTTTGAGGTTGCTGAGAAGAATCGTGACACTCCCGATGCCCTTTAAATCCAAGTTCAGCCCTTATAGGAAGTTGGGGTGGGAAGGGGCTGACATGTAAAAATAAACAAAAATGACAGATATTAGTGTGTAATCCGTAGTTTTTGAGTCCACTGAGATGAATAGTGACTCTCAATACGCTTCAAGTCCAAGTTCTTCTATGATAGGAGGGGGCTGTAAGAAGGGGTGAAAAGGTGTTAACATTTTAAAATAACAGAAAACTACAGATATTAGAATCTAATCCATAGTTTTCAAGGTCGCTGGATGAATGGAGATACTCCTGATGCCCTTCAAGTCCAAGTTCAGCCCCGATAGGAATGGGGTTGGAAAGTGGTGAAATGTAAAAGAGAGAGAGAGTGTGTGTTTATCGGTTGTCATTCAGAGATTACCCGTGCAGCACCGGACTGGTCAGCTAATATATAACATATGTATATACCACGATGTTGGAAATTAATGGAGTCTTATGCACGTATCAAAAACATTTTTCAGAGATTAAAGAAAAAGATATACTCTTTCACATGGCAAGCAGGCATTTACTATACATACAAATACATACATATATATATATATATATATATATATATATATATATATATACACACACACATATATATATATATATATATTATGCATGAATCAGTGTAGATATGACTGGGCGATCATAAACAACCCTATACATGCTAGTTGAATGCACTACTAATTGCTAATTTACCTCCTTGAGCGGTACAAAATCACCCTGCAATGTAAAACGAGTTTGTACCCCAGAAGAGATAGAGAGAGAGAGAGAGAGAGAGAGAGAGGAATTGTTTCACGTTGGCCCAAAATGACATATGTGTCGGAAACACCTAACGAAAAACGAAAAATAGGAAGAGGGTGGAAGGAACTTCTGATAAAAGCTCAGGGGTGAGAGGAGGTGGGGGACTTGGAGCTGGATGTTGGGGAGAGGGGGGGGGGGGGTGTGGATGATTTTCTCTCCAAAGCTTTCATCGGAATGAGACCCATGAGCTCGTCTGTCGCTAGCTTATCCTTAGTGACGTGGATGCGACATTCGGCGTTTGCTTGGACAAAAAAAAAAAAAAAAAACAAAAATTTTAAAGTGAATTCTCGCGCTTTCTCTCCTCGGTATAGGTATTATGATGTCCCGGATTTTTGTTTAGAATATGAATATTAATTAATTAATGATTCAATTTTGCTGCTCCTATTATATCCTTCCTCATTTTCCTAAGCTTTATCCTCCACTTGGGCAACCACAACCTACTAGTTTTCTTCCTTTTCTTCCTCCTTCTTCTAATCATAATGTTCCTCGTCTTAATATTTCACCCATTATCTTTCTCATGCATCCCCTCCTTACCTTTTCCGAGCTTCTTTCTTTCCCTCATTTCCCCCTGAATGTTTTCATTCATTTTCTCAATTTTTCCTCCACGTTATTCTCCCCTTTCTTCATCACCTCCTTTTCCTGTCCTTTTGCCTCTTTTTTTTCCGTGTTATTCCTCTTCTCTTCTATCTCTCTTTCTCCTCTTCATTTTCTTGATTTACTCCCTTATCTCCCTCCACCTCCTCCGGTTTTTCTTCCATATCTTATGATTGCTGGTTTCAGCCACCTATTTCCTTCTCCTTTTTCTTCCCCTTTCGCAGTTTTTCTTCTCCACTGTTTTTCTCTCTCGTCTTCCTCTATTCTAGTCTTCCCTCCTTGGTTCCTTTTTTCCTTCCTCCGTCTCCTCTCCCTTCTCGTTTCATCTCCCCCCTCGTGGTTGTCTTCTCCCCCTCCAGCTCCTGGCTCTCCCTCGACTTGGATATAAAATTGAGGCCGACAGTTTCCGAGCCTTGTCTCTATCCACCGGGGCCATTGATTGATTCGGTTGTTTATTTTACGTGGTAGGGTTTTGTTTCCTATTGCCTTCGGGACAAGAGCAAGAGTAATGTTTTCCAGAGTGCCTCCTCCTGTGTTTGCCTCCTCGCATGTGCATTTGTTTTTGCTTTCTCGCTTTTTCTTTGTCTCCTTAGAGGGAGGGAGGGAGGGAGGGGCAGGAGGGGGTTGCAGCTTGAAAAACTCTGTTGTCTTGGCGTTGTGTCTAATTCCCATTTGCCTCGTCTTTTGTTTCTTTTTTTTTGGCAGCGGATTTTTGTCTTCTTTCTTTGCATTTTTTTTTTCTGTTTGTCCTTTTAGTTTGCCGTAAAACAAAACGACTTTGCCGGCTTCGTGTGTCCGTCCGCACTTTTACTCTCCGCCCTGAGATCTTAAAAACTATTGAGGCCAGAGAGCTGCAATTTGGTATGTTGATCATCCACCCTCTAACCATCCAACATGCCAGATTGCAACCATCTAACCTCCGTAGTTTGTATTCTAATTAAGCTTAAACTAGTCATAATTGTGTGTCTGGCAACACTATAGGACAGGCCGCCACTGCGCTGGCTAAAAGCTTCATGGGTCGCGACTCACTGCAGAAAAATGGTGGCGCCGAAGAAACTTGGCGTATTTTTTACGTGTTTTTTATCGGGTTACTTTTTTTTCATATGACAATTAAGGTTCTGTAAATATCGGCTTTACATAGATATTTTAGAAACAATCAGTTATTAAGAGTAATTTAGATTATTTAAAACCTATAAAGTAGATATTTCGGTGCATCGGAAGATAAAATTTTAAGGTGTACATCACGAGTGTTCACATCGCCGTAGATTTGTATCCTAAAGTATTTTCTGGGCTAAAGATTAGTAAATGAGATCAGGATCTACATTTTTGAAGCAGCTTTATTGTTGCCTCGTACTCCTTGTTCCTATCAGTAGATGATTAAGAATAGAAATGCTGTAAGCAACTTTGTACATGGACGGCATCACGTCTATAGCACAGTCTCTTTGTGAACGATAGAAAACAAGTAAAGAATGCGCCAAAGCTTCTTCGGTGTAATCGGGTTTTCTGTACAGCGTATATTCAAGGCCACCGAAAATGGACCTTTCTTTTGGGGTGGTCTGGGTATAGTGTTGGGTGCTGTGCCTTTCTTCGAGAAGAAGTAAGATATTTTGCTTGCAGTTTTGATGCTATAGGGAACGAGATAGCGACAAAGGCGGACGAATCTATCAAATGTGAACCATTGAATCGTTTAAAAGTTCTCTCTCTCTCTCTCTCTCTCTCTCTCTCTCTCTCTCTCTCTCTCTCTCTCTAATGTATTTTCTTTTTTGAAGATTTATGTTTCATCATGTGCCCTTTCTCCCATGGGGTTAGGTGTTAATGCCAAATAGGTATTGCCTTACCATTATTTGACACGTCCTAAGAATATCGTGTTGACTCTAGTGATACCCATTTACAGCTTGAAAAGATCGTGGACGGCAGACCGAGAGGGAACCAAGTACCCAACAGGTATGACGCGAGAGCTGTACACATTAGCATACTTTATGCATATATATATCGATATAATATATTATATATAATATATTATCATTATATAAATATAAATATATATATATAGATGTATATGTGTGCATGTGTGTGTGTGTGTTTGTGTTTGTGTGTGTGTGAGTGAGTGTGTATTACATAAAACGTTTAGAAGACGTAAAATGTGGTTTGATTTGGTATGTGTAATTCTAATGTAAATCGTAGCCAATCATACTGCATCGTGAGTTTGTAGATAATATGAGGTCAAGACTTTTGAGCTATGTTGTCAAGTTTTATTTCAAAGGCATTCATTATTGTTACTTCTTGAGAATTTTTGTTGACAATGCTGTTCCAAAAATTTAGAAATAGTGCTAGCGCTGGAGCAACTAACCAACTTTGTTAGTCACTGACTGGAATACGTTGAATCTAAAGTTAGTGTTATCACTGTATAAAATGCTGGTATTTATTATCGCCATGAGCACCATCTATCCTTGAACCTCTGGGAATGCAAAGGGCTTCACGAACCCTACATAGCCCCGATTCGGGTTTTTGTGTGATTTTCCACGTTCTCTGTTTGTGGTATGAATCGGAGTACAGTTAACTACTATATCTTGTCGGTTTGTCCAGCGCTTGTCTCCATGTAGAAATGTCCCATGCAGACATTATCAGTGATGAAACTCCTGCATATAGGTTCATTTGCCACGTCCTTTATGGCTTATGATACGCGTGATGCTTCCGAAGGATTAGTTGTAAAGAGCATAATTGTATTCATGCAGGGATTGATTTGCCTAGAGTTTTAAGTAAATCGTTGTGTGTGTGTGTGTGTGTGTGTGTGTGCGCGCGCGCTAACGCAGGTAGCATGGGTATCAATAATTTTGTCGTACTATTGAACTGTTCTTTTATTTCCAAGAAATATGTTTACAAACATTAAAATCAGAGTAAGAAAAAAATATAAAATTGCCAATAGTATTACAGGTAATTTAATTATTAAAATGTTGACACTTTATTTAGAAATGAATAATGTTTAAAACATTTAATTGCTATTCTGCCGTGGTGATAATGCTGTGATCGACAAATTGACTAATTGCAAGGGGGAAAAAATAATACTGGAACTAGTGAGGAATAAAATCCAATCTTGAGAGAAAAAATTATGACGACAATGATGCCATCCATGTGCTGGCATGGGTCCTGGCTCCTAAAGCAGCCTGGTGCAGGAAATCATGAGAGGAATGGTCTGGCCTTTTTTGAAATGAGGCAACTTTCTTGTGAAGAGGTCCCAAGGTAAGGGCGAATGAAGACAAAATTAATTTTTTGGTGATGTGAATGAGCAATTGCGTTTCGTGTTAACACCTTGGATTTTTTCTTATTATCCTTCTTTTATTTCACCCGATATGAAATTCAAGACATGAATTGAGAGATCTATTATTATTATTATATTATTATTATTATTATTATTATTTATTATTATTATTATCATCTCCATGGCGTTTTTTTCAATTATTGAAAATAATAAAAACGAACCATTTTGTAATGCACTCGATGAATTGCCTATCAACCAGTCGTAAGTGGAATGACTTATCTGCCAGCCAAACCTCCATAGCAGTATTTCCCATATCTGCATTTTTCTCCCGTCGCCAAAGAAATAACAGCCGTATGATTGTACTTGGTTGTCTCTCTCCTTAGACTCAAGGAAATTTCCTTCAGATATGTTTCTGTAACAGTGACGGTACTTAGAAGCTTCAATACGGTCTCTATATTGTAGAAAGTGGCGCATATATATATATATATATATATATATATATATATATATATATATATATATATCATATATATAATATATATATATATATATATATATATATATATATGTAGTATGTATGTATGATGTATAACTGAATCACGAAAGCAGTTTCTGCTTAGTAAAGGACGTTTAACGTCGAAAGGTCTCGGAGTTACTCTTCCGTTTTTATCTTCAATTTATATATATATATAATATTATAAGTATATAAATATAATATTATATATATAATATTATATTTATGTATATAATGATACATATTATATATATTAATATAATATATATTAATATATATATATTAATTAAATTTTTTTATTATTTTAATTATATACTTCAATTTTCTCTATAAATTAATTATACATATTATTACATATATACATATATATATATATATATATATATATATATATATATATAAAATACCAGATAATATATATATATATATATATATATAAAATACCAAAATGTAGAAAGTTAAGGTTGTATTCCAGATTAGAACTGTCACCCTCTACAGAGAAGCGGTATTTATTCCAAGAGTTCCAGAGGTCGGCTGTTACGTCACTCTAGTTGATAGATTCTTAAGCCTCTTAATCGCTGTTGGGAGAGGGTCGTAGTATTTCTCTGTTTAATACGTGCTGATTCTACCCTCTGACTTTTCAACCGACTATTGCTGCTATAAATTCTACATGACAAATGATAAATTTTATGGTTAAAAATAGCTGGGGTCTGTTGGCCATACCTAACTGACCGTTTATGTTGTATTAATTCCCGGGGGAGTGGTTTACCCGTAAAGCCGATGTAGGATTGGTCACAATCGAGGCAAGGGATTTCGTATGATACTGCGGCTTTTGTTCAGTGTTAATCAGGGTTTTGGCTAAGATATTTGGGTAGGTAAAAGTAAAAGGGTTAAAGTTTCCAAGTATCTGTGTCAATGTCTTAATCCTATCCAGGTGTGGGATTTTGATTTTATTGTTGGGCGTCTCTCTTGTCTTGTTTTGAGGGTGACAGTAGGAGATTAAGAAGATCAAGAAGCTATCAATTAGACTGACATAACAGCTGACCCCTGCAACTCATGGTATAAATACCTCTTCTCTCTAATTCTCATTTCATTCATATACGTTCCTGTAGAGGGAGACAGTTTTCTCTGAAATAAAGCTTTAACTTTCTACCTTTTGGCATTTTTATGGGCTCCTTTCATTATATGGATTTTGTTCTAACAGAAAATATTTCACAGACATTCAAGAATACTAATTTCTCAAGGAAAGAGTAAAAGAATCGAGTCCTCAGTGAAAAAAAAAACAGAATTTTATTTTAATGTTCTGAATGTATGTATGTATTATATACGTATATATATATATATATATATATATATATATATATATATATATATATATATATATATATATATATATATATCCACACTATCAGAATCCCAATATGAATGTTTATTCTTTTCACTAGGGATTGGACTATTTTAATCTTTTCTTGATACATTCAGATTTTTTTTAAATAGTTGAAACTTTCACCAGGTTAATCGTTCATTTCTCTGGTGTTAATCCACATCTCGCATTTAGAATTCAGAAAAAAGTAGTTCGCTGCCATAATTTAAAATGTGGTGAAACATGGTTATGTTGCCGAGAGATCTTGCATCTGTTGAGCCTAATATACCTCTCCGTATTCTACGAACTTCACCATCTGTAGCTTGTTAACATTTGACTCTTCTCTCCGTAAGGGTTAAGCGTAGTGCCAGATTATGACCTCTTTTTGAAAGGTGAATTCATGCATGCTTGGTCGTCTCTTAGCTTTGCGAGGCCTTGGTTACCCTCCTTTTCAGATGCAGTGGAGTAGAAAGAGCTAGGATGCTGTAGCTAAAGCTATTTTTTTCTTCTTCCTCTTCTTCTCTCTCTCTCTCTCTCTCTCTCTCTCTCTCTCTCTCTCTATTTTCAGTCAGTAAGTAGGAAATTATCTCAATTTTTTAAGTCACATTTAACTGAACACCATCTGCAATTTTCATTAATTTTCATTTATACATCAATTACTTGTCACATTTGTTTCACAGATATATTAATGTGATTGCATATATATGTTAATTTTTATCCCATCACCGTGATTCATTTACATGCATTAATCTACAAATGTCCTTTAATATCCAGTTCGTTCTACCTCTGAATTAATATATTTTCATTTATGTTAACTGAAGGGGAATTTTGTTGTTGTTGATAATAATTTCATCCCCTCGTGGATTCGAACCACCGCACAGAGGATAAAATAAGACTTCAGTGAAGTTACCGACTCGGCCAACTTACGTCACTGAAGTCCAGCTATCTGTGAGCTGGTTCGAATCCACGAGAGGATGAAATTATTATCAACAACTAAAGAATTCCCCTCCGGTTAACATATGAAATTATATTAACTCCGAGGTAGAGCGAATTGGATATTAAAGGACATTTGTAACATAATGCATGCATATATATATATTATATATAATATATATATATATATATTATATATATATATATGTGTGTGTGTGTGTGTGTGTGTGTGCGTGTGTGCGTGCGTGTGCGTGTGCGTGTATACTTGTAGGCTTCTGTGGGAAGGCACTGGGTGTAATTCATAGTTTATTGCTAACGCCGACGTTTCACAACTGCATTGTTGCATCTTCAAGGCTGAACTACAGGAAGATGCACCTCAATAATTATTCTTAAGAGCTTTTATAAAAAATCTAATTAAAAACTCTATTATCTTATTTAAAATATCAACTCATTTAAGATATCGTTAACACCATGACACTAAAAGATTGACTTAATGACTTACCCAGACGGGTGCTAAAATGAAACTTGAAATGAGGAAAAAAAAAAAAGAAAAAACAAGGAAAAAAAACAAGGTAACAACAATAGAAATGAGGCCATCAAGCGATAAACAGATGAGTTGAAGATGTTTAAGTGTTCAGAGATGGAGCAATTAATTTTATCATTATGGACACTAAAGTCGTTAAGTCGCTGTCTTTATGTGTTTGTCCTATTATTCGAAGATATATGTTATCTACATATGTTTTGCATGATTTGGAATGGTCCTTTACGTTGAACTGCTCCGGGTTGGACAGTCTGCTTCTGGTTGTGAAACTAACAACGTACCCTCAGCAGTTTTTAAGTTTACAGCCAACGCAAGTCCCCTGTTACACCTAGGCCAAGTACACTTGTAAACAACGTTGGATGTAACTAACAGACTAACTTTGTCTTTGAGCTTGAATAAGGACCAGATGGTGCAAGAATTTTTTGGAATTAATTTTAGATTTAAGGCAATTAATAATTTCAAACATTTTTCCCCTAAAATTATCACCATATAATTCAGGGAACGTTGCAAACATTTAAATTTTGCTGTACATTATGGATAGCCGTGGGCATTTCTATTTTTTTTATTATCTAAAAACTTGTTTAAAGCTATGAATAAGAGCGTTTGAGGAAAAAATTTGTTACTTATGTAGTTAGCTAGGGTTACGATCTCTTATGGAATGTCATCCAGTTGGACGAGTGTGTAAAGGTCCCATGTTCATTTCCAGGGACGAGAATATCCAGGAACGGTATTTTATTAGATTCTTTCTCCAGTGTAAAGTAAACTTTATGTTCGGGTGCTTGGTGTTAATATAGTCTAAAAGAGTCAGCATTAAAATCACGTTTGAATAGAGCAAAGTGACATCGACGTAACGTTCATGAGACAAGTGGTGGAAAAAAAAAAGAGGGCAACTATCCAGCGCCAACTCTTCCAGGGAGCTCATAAAGATATTGGTGAACACCAGACCTAAAGGGTTGCCCATTGTCATCCCCTCCACCTGTCAATACTTAGTGTAATTAAAAATAAAGCCGTGCCCAGCACGGCTAATTCTCAAAATTGTTTAAATTACGTCTTTTAAAAATTATGAAATAAAACATCCTCACTGGAAAACAATTTATTTGAAATAATCCCGATGGTCTCTCCCATAGGAACGTTTGTATAAAGAGATTCTACATCCAGGCTAACTATGTAAAAGTCAGAATCCTCTCTAATAATGTCATCTTTAAAATTAGCCGAGCTTTTTTTTTTTTTTCATTTAGAGTAAGAATTTATGCTTAAGGGTTCTAATATTGGAACAAGGTATTTAGCCATTTTATAATTTGCCGTATTCATATAAGAGAGATTGGGCTGCATTGGAGTCCCTGCCTTGTGCACTTTGGGCAAACCATACATCATTCCATATGACGAACCTGTGACTGTTTTATTTTAATATCCTTAAAAATCTGTTCATCTTATCCTATGTTTTTATTATATTATATAGTAGGTCTAGAGAACCTATTTCGTCGAATTTCATCAGGTTGTTTAATTTGCTTTTTATTTTATTGATGATATACTCCTGTTTGTTGAAAACAACTGTACCCTTACTTTTATCTGGTCTTGTAATGATGGTAATCTTCCTCAGTGGCTAAGTTCTTTAAGGAACCAATCCAAATTATGCAAACCATATATAAATAACAAAGAATTTCGAGTAACAGGACATAGACAAAAAGACAGCGACTTAAGAGTCCATAATGAAACACCCAATAATGAAACACCCAAACATCTTCTACTCAGTTGTTTATCGCTTTATGTCTCATCGTTACCTTGATTTATGTTTGTCTGTTTGTTTGTTTTTATTTTTTTTATCTATCTTTATCTCAATAGTTTCATTTTAGCTCCTGTCTGGGTAGGTCCTTTAAGTGGCATAGTGTTTCTGATAATTTAAATGAGATAATATTTAGCATTTTAACTGGTTTTTAATAAATGTTCTACTGAATAATTATTTAGAATCATCTCAATGTATTTCAGCCTTGAAGATGCAACAATATAGTTGCGAAACGTTGGCGTTAGCAATAAACTATAAATTGTATCTAGTGCCTTTGCATGGATGCTTACAAATATAATTTCCTGAGTTGCAGGTCTGGTTTTTGAGTGTGTGTGTGTATCATGACCACTTTTCTTCACGACGATCAGTATATATAGATATATATATATATATATATATATATATATATATATATATATATATATATATATATATATATGCATGTATATATGAAATAGGAAAATGTGAAGATGAATTCGACCCGAATTAATTATGGCTTCTGATCCGCCCAGTCGAACACAGTAATAAACAATAGAAATTCACGCAGGACTAAAATTGTGAGGATCTCTGGATTTTTTCAAATATGAATTATTCGCGATTGTTTCGGATTAAAAGTAGCGACGGTACTCGATACGGGATCCATCAGTAGCAGTTATGCACATTAAGAAATATTACCTCATGCGCATAAGAATGGAGAACAGAAGTATGTAATTCAAAAGTGAAATAATTAAAGACAAGGTTCATTAATAACTACTATGAGATTCAGGGCCTCTGTAACACGGTTTTTCGCAATAACTTTTTATCTATGCATTTCATAAATATAACGCTTATTCAGAAAGCACATTATATCTACACATAAATTTTGACTGTATTCAGCATTACGTAGGTTGAATAAATTTGGTACTTCTAATGTAGAAGTGACTTTTTTTGAAGACGGGCCAACTTACTCAGAGAAAAGGTTTCGAACGCACTCGTTACGTAACTTATGACAGCATTTCTTCCCTCTTTCTCGATGGATGATTGGCTATACGTAACGAAGGCTATACCTCTGGCAACAATGACATACAAATTTAAATACAAGCCAAGCAGTACACCTTTATGAACTCTGAAACCTCTCCACTGATAATTGTCATAATGAACAAACCAACAAAATATGTTAATAAATACAAAACCACTTCGATTATTAGTCTAACTCCCAAAATAAGTTTCCTAAGAAATTACAGTCTACTTTATAGGTTACAATCAGATTGACAAGATGTAGGGAATAGTTGGTAATTTTCAAAAGCATAGTAGACAAGCTTGATTTGATAACTGCTATATCCAATGTCAAGCAATTTTTATTTATTGGCTATCTACCTATTTACAGAAAAAAATAGCTGGTACCGTATTTTGGCTTTAAACCTTCACCAATAATTGTCAGAATGATGACTCCATGAGGCTCCACCCACTTTGGCCTCGTTATAATTCAGGATAACACTGAAGGCTATCATGGGCAATGTTGGATTAGAAAATTAAACTTCTGGGTATAAATCTCATTTCTCGAGTAGTTGTAAGAAGTGCTAAATGATCCTCAAGGATCCCAGCATTTGGCCTAAACGTTTAAATCATGTATATTACTGCTATACTGTTAGGGCACCACTGCTACAGTAGTACTACTACGCCAGCACAGATACCCCACCCACATCTATGTATCGTTCCGCCATTCATAAAGTCTTTGGGTATCAGAGCCGATGGAACAAGGTGAATGAGTTTCTGAGTGGTGGATGGGCGGGGCAACATTTCGGCAAACATAATGAATGTTTTTCGACTCTTGGCTCGTAATTATTGGCCATGGCGTCGGCTAGATATTTTTTACTCTATAAAAATTAAAACTATCGGGTTTAGGTCATTGATAATGCTGACAAAATTTGTGTCTGGTTGTAAAATATACATATGTCAACTTTCAGCTACATCCGATGCTTTGATAAGGAGCAAAGTCCAAAAAACCGTGTTACAGCGGCCCTGAATCTCATAGTAGCAGTTTATGGTTGAGATTGCTCGTAGAAGTATAGTATGTGCCAGTCACAAATACCCTCACATTGTCAGATTGACATGTGCATTAGATTGTTTTAACGAAAGAATAGCAATACAGTATATAATTCATGGTAAACTTTACACCCTTTGAACATTAAAATATAAATAAACTTTTCTAAGTATATCTTGCAAAAGTTTTTTAAAAATTATCTATTGATAGGTATTTACTGTCACTATAAAACACCTGTGACGTCTAGTATTGGCGGTGTTAGATTGACTCCTTTATTAAATAGTCATTACCTAAAGTTTCATCTGTGAATATAGAAAGTACTTGTGGCTGTGAATCTATGAATGTAGGTTGAAGATAAATTGTCTCGGCCTGCCATGATCTATTTATTTCGTGAAATAAAATATTTCCGATATAAATTATGCTGCTTGAAGTACGTATGAAATTTGGACGTTAAACAGAATAGTGCTCACTTAAAAGCACAACTACAGAACTGCGAAATAGCTAGTACCTGGAACAAAGGAAGTTTAAAGACGTTCAGAACCCTTCAATGCCATTAAGTAATAAATGGTAGTTACTTATGAAGAATGTGCCCGTTGCTGATACAAGTAATATTCACTGGCCGACGCCAGGGAACTGTAATTATGAATGAGCCATAAAATGGGAATCAATTTGAAATTCACCACGAAAAACCTTGCCATTGCGTTAAGTCTCAAACGTACTTATACACTTATACAAGTAAATACATAGATCCCTCTCCAAAGCGGAATTACGTTAGAAATCAGCCAGATGTAAATGTCATGGCAACCTTTGAGATGGAAAACTTTAGGCTTGAGATTTATTTATGTCTAATTGTACTTTCTCTGAAGATACCTAAGCTGTCTTACAGATTTTTTTCTCTTATATACTTGTGCTTTCTTTGCCTGTTGTTCACTGCTACGTCTGGCCTTGTTATTTTGCTACTATATTTTAGTTGTAATGTAGAGATAATAGATATGCTGGTGGTTATACCTTATGCTTATTTTTCTTTCTTCATTGTCACTTGAACTAAGCTGTAAAAATATAAGAATACAAGTAAAGGTTTCATCTTTTGTCTCTCAGACATTTTTGCCTAGAAAATTTAAGCCTATACTCTGTTTTTTTCCATCTGTCCATCCGCCTGTGGTGGTCGCGATTGGCAACACTGCGTCCCGTGCTTAAATAGTTACATTATGTCTAAATTTTAGGTAAATAAAAGGATATCTGGGTGTACATTTGCAACTGAAAAGTGTTTTAATAATTTACTGTATGCGAATTACACCGTTAATATTCGAAATAGGATATTATTTAAAGCCCGGGACACAGTGTTGCCATGCCCAAACACCATAGGCGGATGGACAGATGGAAAAAACAGAGTATAGGTACTTGTATGTTTTCCATATTACCTCATCGTATAGAGGAACAATCCAATACACTTTTTTTTTTTTGCCTTAATAAGGACTGCAGTGAATTGTAGGTTATTAACACCATCAAGGCCTAATAGAAGTAGCAGCATCAATATATTAAGAGGGAAAAGGACTTCGGGGGGGCTCCCCGTTTAATTGGTGGTTATACAGCGTAAATTGTGTTTTCAGCATTTCCACTTATTTTACTATACTCTGTTTTTTTCCATCTGTCCATCCGCCTGTGGTGTTTGCGCATGGTAACACTGCGTCCCGGGCTTTAAGTAATATCCTATTTCGAATATTAACGTTGTAATTCGCATACAGTAAATTATTAAAAAACTTTTAAGTTGCAAATGTACACCCAGATATCCTTTTCTTTACCTAAAACTTACACATAGCGTAACTATTTAAAGCCCGGGATGCAGTGTTACCATGCAAAAACACCACAGGCGGATGGACAGATGGAAAAAAACAGAGTATAATTTTAAAGATTTTCTTCTAGTTGTGTTCTTATTTCATTTTCTTCTTTGGTAAGTGGTCAAAGCTGAAGGCTGGTACTCGTAGTAGTGAGTTCACCAGTCGCCTTTGACAAATTCTCCTGGTCGCAATTTCTCCGCCAAAGGAGTCTGGCTTAACTGGTTTTGTCCCCAAGAATCCATTAAATTAAGGAACTTTATAGTATTATATATATATATATATATATATATATATATATATATATATATATATATATATATATATATATATACACGTACGTGTGTATGTATGTAGGTTTATTTATTTATCGATTACGGTGAATCTGATATGTATTAACATTCGTGAAAATAGTTATTTCTTCCTGAACTTCTTTATTTTTCGTAATTACAATTCATCGTTATATATATATATATATATATATATTATATATATATATATATATATATATATATATGTATGTATGTAGTATATAACCATTGAGCTTAGCATAATTTCTTCAGATTTTATACTATTAGGACACTAATTACATTCCAAGTTTTTATGTTCATGTCTTGAAAGCTTTTGTAATTTGGGCAATGTGAAATGTAATACTTTGTGGTAAAAGGCCTTGTAATTTCTATTTATCAAGAGTAATAGAAAAAGTTTTATTTCTATAAAATGATAATGTTAAGGGAGTATACTGAAGCACTCTGTTTGCGTATTTGTAAACTAAAAGGTTTTTATTGACAAAATATCCTGTTATAAATCGACTCTGTCACAACTAGTCATATAATCCACACGAATACATT
>NC_087200.1:177201973-177204473 GCF_015104395.2 Macrobrachium nipponense | reverse complement strand
TAATGCTGTGGTGATAGTAAGTGGTACTGCCTCGAGATCGATGCCCTAGGAAGTGGCGTTTGCTTGGTGTACAAATGAAACATGTAACACGGCAGATGACTGCCTAGAAAAGGGTTGAGAATATCATGGTGAGAGGTCATTTCCCCTAGTAGATGGGTGACTACTGTAATATTTTAAATTTTACAGAAACTATGTAACCATGAATCATCTCTTTAATCATCGCAGCAAGTACGGTCTCTCCGCTGTGTACTAATAACCATTTTTGTTTGAATACAGTCGTAGTTAAGGAAAGTAACATTTACACGTATTAGCTTCGTATCTTGCCAGCAGACCTGAACCTTACTGCAAGATGTTTGAATCAGAATCGTAATATCTTCCAAATATATTTTCCAATCCATTACTTAGAAGGGGACGTGTATTCCTTTCTCTTTATTCAAAATAACCGTGAAACTATTCGTACCGACAGCGTGAGAAGTAGCCGTGAAGCGTTACTCAGAGTCACGAAAACCTGGAGATTTGTGGTACCTTCGCTGTTGAACATCCTTTGAAGGTATCCTGGAATTCTCTCAAGTGTCCCTCTGTTGAGGAAACAGAGATACGCTTGTCACTGCGAAAATCAGGCAGTTATAATGAAAGCATTCTACTTCTAAGAACCAGGAAAGTACATATTTCAAGCGTTGACACGTCCGCCATATAGAGCATTAGAGTTGGTTTTTTCTTTTAATCTGCTACGCGCGATTAGTTGTCTTTTTACACCGTTTAGTAGATGATGTGACAGAGAGACAAGAAAATTGCCGTAGTAAGACGTGACATTTTATAAGGCATCATTAGGTTCTTTAGGAAAAGGGCAAAGAAAAATTCGACAAAAAGTATTTAGATATTACTGGATAGTTGCCTAAGAGTCATTTAGGTTATGAGATCAGGTACTTACTACATTCTGTATATTGATTCATTGCTGAATACTTTTGAAAACATAGTATATGTTTTTACTCGATTCTGTCCTGTCAGATATTTATTTTATTGTTAATACTTTTTTACGAAATGTTAAGTTTCAGGTCTTATTATTTACTTAATAGGCAAGAATTCGGTTACTTGGAGCTGTCGTCACATTAAAGCTATACATGTGTGAGCGGTGAATTGTGCATGCAAATTTCCAAGTATTCTTCTACATTCAGTCTGAGGTGTGTTCATCAGGCTGTATATGTATATATACATGTGTAATGAATGTGCTTTAGTGAATATTCTTACTACATCGCGGATATGAATAAAAAAGCGAAAGGTGATAATTTTGCATGATATATACAATATATATATATATATAATATATATATATATATAATATATATATATATATAATATATGTGTGTATATATATATATATATGTATGCATTTACATACATATTATAGCATAAAGAAAAGGAAAGGCTTTCAAATAGATCAATGCGCTGAAGAGAACCTACTAAAAGTAAGCTAGAATCATCCCAGTGATTATTTATAATATACTTTTACGTTAAGTAGGTTTTACTTCTATTTCTTTATAATATGTACTGGTGAAAATAACCGTGTAAAAATAGAATGTTAACGTATGAGATATAGTAATAGATTTCTTGCCAGTGGGGCTTTTGTCGTTTAATGTTCTACTTTTACGCGATAAATGTCAATCATAAGTAATTATTAGGAAGAAAAAACTTGTGCAGTAATCTTCCTTGGAATATTTATCGTTGAAATAGTCGTCACGAGGAAGGATCGTAAATTGATCACAAGTACAATCTTGAGCATGTTTGAATTACAAGCGTTTCGACCGAACTGTTTGCCTGAACTTGTCCTCATCCCTTGCAGACAAGAGGCCAGCTTCGCCCGTTCCGCTATTCAGCGACGACATCGAGGAAGTATCCGTCGTCAACTAATATAAGAACTAATAAAATTCGACCCTTTAATTCTATTTCTGGAAATTGAACGCGCTGTCATCAATCAAGTCGGGCCCGAGTTTTCCCCCGGCAGGGATCGCCTCCCCCTGCTGTATTTTATGGCAATTTTATTGTATTTTATTGCTTCGCATTGTGTTTTATTGCACCGATAACTCTGCGACTACCAGCGGAAGCTGCCTGTTAGTGGTGTCTCCCCAAGGGATGGCTTGGACACAGAGACGTTCGAAATGGAATGTTGCGATTGGACGGAGAACCCATTGAATGGAATACAGTATTGTTTACCAGAATTTTTGTAGCTGAAACAAGAACTGAGTGTGATTATTTATGGTTGGCTGACTTTTTTCCCGTCTTCTAATATTGTTTGCATTTTATTCTTTATTTATTTACTGTTACTTACACTAATGAGAGGTATTATATATATTTCCAAATACAAGTAAATAAGTTTTATGCAATATAACTATAACACTTTGGCCTTTAGATATGACTCTCTTTTTAGTATTACCTAGTAAGCAATGCCTATTTTAAGAAACCTCGAAGGTTATGCAGGAAATTCTTCGAGATATGTAAAGGT
>NC_087200.1:177174473-177199473 GCF_015104395.2 Macrobrachium nipponense | reverse complement strand
TCTCATATATGCTTAACCGAAGGGGAATTTTTTCTCGATAATAGACTTGCCTGGACCAGGGCGCAAACCCATGGATCCTTTCAAATCCAGAACGTCAGTGAAGCTTTTACCTACTACACCACCTCTCGCGATGGTTGGTGGTGTAGTAGGTAAAAGCTTCACTTACGTTCTTGGATTTGAAAGGATCCATGGGTTCGCGCCCTGGTCCAGGCAAGTCTATTATCTAGAAAAAATTCCCCTTCGGTTAAGCATATATGAAAATATATCAATTCCGAGGTAGAGCGAATTAGATATTAAAGGACATTGTAGCTCGATATATATATATATATATATATATATATATATATATATATATATATATATATATATATATATATGTATGTATATATATATATATATATATATATATTACTAGAAAGACCTCATTAAAACTGGATGGTAACCAGCGGAGTTATTTATTCAAAAGTTACGAGCTTTCAAGGACAACCAGTCCTCATTATCAAGTATCCAAGAAATGACCGAAGAGGTAGGCCAGCTGTATTTATATGAGTTTGCTGGCTTCTTGATAACCGGTAGATGGGAAAGAGGTAAGAGAGGGGGTATATATGGCAGCGTGTCTAGGCTGTGAAGAACGGTACTACGGCTAGAGCGGAATATCTTGCAAAGAGGGAAGCAAGCAACATGTACAGAACACTCGACTACTACGATCAGACGTCGGCAGTTGCCAAACACTGTTGTGAAAAAGACCACAGAATAAATTGGGAAAACATTAATTTTATTTACAGGAATACTAACAAAAGAGCAAGACTGATTGTAGAGAATACCTTCATAACATGCGGTAACAATGTAATGGCAGGCAACACCGGGAATGGTTTCGAAAACAGCAAATCAAATAAAATCGTATACTCCACGACAGAGAAGAAATGCATATATAGAAGACGCGAACAACTGGAACATCGTGCCGTGGGAAGAGAAAGGTCACGAGGGCGGAGCCAAACAGGATAAACAGGGTAATGAAAAGATCAAGAAGAGAGCACACTCATATAAATACAGCTGGCGGCCTACCTCTTCGGTCATTTCATGGATACTTGATCATGATGACTGGTTGTCCCTGAAAGCTCGTAACTTTTTTGAATAAATAATTCCGCTAGTTACCATCCAGTTTTAATGAGGTCCCTCTAGTAATTGTACCATTGCACGGAACAATTGTGTAAGTGATAAGTTAATATATACACATGTATGTTTGCTACTTACACGGCTAGAGTTCCCTCACAATACTTTATTTTCTTTCGTTGAGTGATTACTTCGTTTATATGTTCCCACTTTATCATTAACTTTTCAGTACGCGGGATCTTCATTTCTCTATGTATGTATGTACGATATATATATATATATATATATATATATATATATATATATATATATATATATATATATATATATATATATATATCATACACTCACACACACACACACACACACACACACACATATATATATATATATATATATATATATATATATATATATATATATATACATACTGTATTGTACCGTGTTTTTCCCTGAATGTCACAACAGTATTTCTTGGTCATTAGCATTTATCTTGGAATAAGAATGTAGCCTTTATGCGTCTTTGGTGCAACCTTCCACGATCGACTAACTATCAGATACTAATTTACCCTCTAGTACGGCCTAAATAGTTTAGCCCACACTTCCTAGTGAACGAGTAATCTGATCACTAAATTGGATGAGGGGAATGTTCTCTTGGTTAAAAGAGATATTATAAGATGCCTTTGGCCTACTGGCGTAGAAAAGTTACCGTACCCAAAACCTGATTGATTACTAAAAAGGTTATTTTGTTACAGAACATTTTTAGTATCTCTCTCTCTCTCTCTCTCTCTCTCTCTCTCTCATACTTTTCTGTGTCTCTCCGGACGTTTATCTCTATTCATTGTCTCCGTTTCTACTTCGCCGGGTCCTCGAACCCCTCCTTTGTCATTTCCCCTTGTCGTCGACCATCATCCCGACCAGATAAGGAAGAGGGTCAACTGTCAATTATTCAAGATGGAGACGTAAAAGACCTCCCTTGGCTCGGGAGTTGTACAATCCCAGGTGAAAGGTGAAGGGGGGAAAGAGTATTGGGCTTTGAACCCCAGAGCACCCCCTCCTCTCCTATCCCCTCCTCTCCTCCCAGTTCTCCAACATTGCCTTACCCAAAGGCTCCAAATTGATCCCACTGCTCCACGGCGATCACAGCGTCCAAGTAAATAGTGCATGGAAGTTTCCTTGGCGCAAACGAGTTTTCTTTAAGGTGTATGAGCCGCGGCTCGTGAAACTTTCAACCACGGCCCGGTTCTGGCCTGTCCTATAGCTTTGGCAGACGCACGATCAGTTTAAATTTAACTCTAAATAAAAACTACTGGGGCTAGAGTGCTGCAATTTGGTATGTTTCATGATTGAAGGGTGGATGATCGCCGTACCAATTTGCAGCCCTCTAGCCTCGGTAGTTTTTAAGAACTGAGAGCGGACAGAAAAAAGTGCGGATGGACAGACAAAGCCATCTCAGTCCACAGTTCAAAAGATATAAAATATACTTCTTTTCGTGTCGCTCATGCGCTTGAGCGCTCAGGGACAAACCTTCACTCCCGCATTTCTTTTGCTCTCCTAGTGTCAGCAGAGACGGATGGCAGAGAAGAAATAGCGGACATTCATTTCATAATCATGTTGGTTTGGGCGACCTGTGGCCGTCTTTGAATTATGTATTTTGACGAGGAAAAGATGGAGAACAAAAAGGCCTGGCCTATCGATCATCTCTGTCCTTTCTTTAGTACGTCATTCCCCCTGACTTCTCTTCGTCTCTGTGGATATTTTTATTTTCTTCCTTTCCCATCCTCACACTTTCATTTCCTCCTAGGTTTTATTAACAAGTTATAACGTCGTTCTTCCCTTCCCTCTTTCTTTTTCAGCATTTCGGTCCGTCTCTCCTTTCTTCCCAATCGTACCTATCCTAATCTTAATTCTTTGTATGTCTGACATTTCCTCCTCCTCCCCCCCGTCATTTGCATTTAACATTCACCTCTGTCTTTGCTTTCGGACTCACATCTTGCCATATAATTTTCTTCTTTTTTTTGCTCATTCTCATGCACATCAGATTCATTCCTTCTTCTTTTCTAATTTCTTTTAAAGTTACTTTTCCTTTTATCTCCTACTTCTGTCTTCCCTTTTCCCTTCTTGCCATATCATATCCCTATCTCTTTTCCACCATTTTCCTCCTCTTCATGTCGTTTCTTTCCTCCTTTGTCTTTTATTCTCCTCTTCCGCTATGCTGTTGGTTCATCTTCCTGCCTCTCTTTCTTTCTTTCATCCTTGCTCTTCCTCAATCCCTCCCTATCCTTTTGACCTTTAAAGGCAGTTGCTGCCTTATATAGAATCACTTTAGCGTGACCTGATCTCATTCATCTCTGGAGAGAATAAAAAGATCCCGGAGGAAGAAGCTTTTTTTTCGTCGTCATTCTCTTTCAAATATATATATATATATATATATATATATATATATATATTATATATATATTAGTATATATATATATATATATATATATATATATATATATATATACATAGTGTATGTGTGTGTATTGTGTATTTAAATGAAAATAAACGACTTCATCACCTTGAAAGTTAATTTTGTTGTCTCATCTGCCCGTAGCTGCTCCTCCCACTTTCAAGTCTATTACTTTATCTACCCTTCCCACTCCTTTCTTCAGTCTTGCTGTTCAACCTCTAAGTATTGCTGTCTAGTGCAACTGTTGATCTTTTTTTTCTCAGGCCTACAGTGCCCTGGAGGCAAATTCTCGAGATGTATACTATAATAGATTCACATCAAGTGTGCTTCTGATGTCTAGGCCAGTCCCTTACGACGCTTCTGATTGGCTATCGATAAGCCAATCACAGGGCTTATGTGAACTCACTCGAAAGACAGCCAATCAGAAGCGTCGTAAGGGACTGCCATAAACATCAGATGTACGTTTGACGTGAATCTACTGCTGCTTGCGCCCTCCCCGTTTTCTTTATTTCTTTTTTTTTTCATGCTTCTAGGTAAGGTTAGGTGAGGTGTTATGTTAGGTTAGTTCAAAGAAGTATCCTTTGGGTAGCCAGGTGTACCTGGACCTTCCCTGAACAACGTGGGACGCCATATCTTTAAACTAACCATAGAATCTTCTTGAAAGTAATCTAACTAACCTAACCTAACATAACCTAAAGGGGCATGGCAAAAAACCGGCGCTGGTGCAATACCAGTATACATTTCGGAAATTTACTTCCCTGTGCATGATTGACAGCCTAAACTTTTTAAAATCCTAATTGCAATCGTGAAATCAAAATCACGGAACATGAATTCTTAATCGAACCAAAAGAAAGGAAGCGTATATATGTAAGATCCAGAAATACAAAAACAGAACACAAAACAGTACAATTAAAACATTTTTATGTGTAATGAAATAAATTCATAACAAAAATATTCATACGAAAAAAAACAATGCGTAGAAAAGGAATATACTGCCAATTTATGGCATAGCCTTTACTGAGTAATATTTAAGATCAGTTCGTAAAAACATTAGGTTATGGTGGTTGCCTAGCCAGAGTATGTATATAATTGTTTAAAAGGAGAGAAACGAGTGATCCAGGAAGCAGTATATAAGAGAGCTGGGCTAATTGAATGTTTGACATTTGGGATTAGTTATTGATGAAGAGGTATTCAAGAAGAAATTGGTGATGGTTCTTTGGTGATTGGTTTAAATTTGTCAAATCTGAAGGGTTGCAAGAAGTACGGTTGCCTTTTGCGAAAAACTTTACTTTAAGATTAATCAGTATAATAGTTGTCACCTGAGTAGCAGTTAATGCAGACCTCCAAAGGTCTGCTGGAACTGCCAACAGACAGACAACTAAATTATATTTGTGATGATTATACAACTGCAGTCTGTTATGGTGGAACATTTCTGCCTTGTTACTGAAACAAAGTGAATAATCTGTCTTTGCATCCTCAATATCTTAGCCATATTTTAGTCTTCATCTTGACTGAGGTAGGTAATTATCGTTATTGTGCAGTGTGGTCTGTGTCTATTTTGTTTTTGTACTTTTTATGAATTATGTTGTGCCATTTGATTGTTTCTGCATTCGCATTCATTTGATTTAGCGTATCAGAAGTTTCGTTCTGGTTAGTTCAGTGATTTATGTTCAAGTCTTCAGCTTATTTTCGCTATTGTTTTATTTCCCATCTTCGTTTGCGTCAGAATTTTGTATTTTTGCTTACTGCGTTTAGTCATGGTGACAGGACGTATATATCTGCTTTTACTTGCCTTTGAACGAGCGCGTGCTAGCATACACACACACACACACACACACACACCACACACACACATATATATATATATATATATATATATATATATATATATATATATATATATATATTTATATATGTATATATATATACATATATATATATATACATATATATATATATATATATATATATATATATATATATATATATATATATATATTGCACATATTACATATTTGTCACTCTAACTTTTCCCCTCCTGTATGTTATCAGGTACTGTTGTGATTGTTATTATGAATAATTTCTCTCTCTCTCTCTCTCCTCCCTTCTCTCTCTCCTCTCCCTCTCCCTTCCCTACTCCCTCTCCCTCTCTCTCTCTCTCTCTCAGAAAGTTAGTTTTAAATGTCAATAAGACCGGAAAAGAATCAAAGGAGGTACCTTCACCATTGTTTTATTCTTAATAAGAATATGCAGGTATCGGAGGACGAGGGTAGTTCATCACCTTAATGGATGCTCCAAGGAACGAATAATTGTTTTTATACGTTTGCATTTTATTCGAGTGGAAAAATTTGGTTCATTGTTTCTTTGAGGATATGGTTCTGAATCTTTTCACTGAGAATCTTCTTGAGGTTTGGCTAGAGAGAGAGAGAGAGAGAGAGAGGAGAAGGAGAGGAGAGAGAAGAGAGAGGGAGGAGAGCGAGAGAGAGAGAGAGAGCATATTTTATGGAACGAGTAGTATTCAATAGACAATTCATGTAAGATTTTACTACACCTACGACATTATTGCAGTCCTGCATTACCTTGATGCAAAGATTTATGTCAATAGAATTTACACATACAAATATTTCAATACCTGCGTCCCTTTAGGTTATCCTATATACGCTTGTTCCGTCATGGCAAACCTATTAGAATAGCGCATATTTCATTATATATCATGAGGTTTCCTGTTGCCTACGGAGGTTATTTTTTAATATACTAAACACAGAAATATAATCGACTGTTTATGGTTTTACTTCTAGAGGATTATCTATGATTGTGACTTATTTTTCTGAGCAATGGTTTTGCATTACGATGTCTTTATTGTCTCACTCTTCTTCCCCTCTCTGGACACGCTCGCGAAAATCTCTGCAAAATGTTTCTGATCATAATCCTTCCTCCGTTATTTTTGTCGGAGATTGCCTCCTCCTCCCCTTCACCTCTCCTCTCAGCCTCCCTCCCCCATTTAATCTAATGAATGTCATAATTTAATGAACATTTGCCTTTGAAATGAGGTGTGCGCAAGTCTTAAAGTTGAATTACTTTTACGAGCTAAACTGTCCCCAATCTCTGCTGCGAAACAGTCCTTTCCTCTCTCCTCCTCCTTCTAACAACCCCTCCCCCCCCCCTCTGTCTCCTCCTCCTCCTCCGCCTCCTCCTCCTCCTCCCACCACCTCCTCCTCCTCCTCCTCCTCCTCCTCCTCCTCCTCCTCCTCCTCCTCCTCCTCCTCTTCATCTTCTTCTTGAGCTGGAAGCCCATAAAGCAGAATATATTTCAACTCTCCGAGATTTTTTTGAGCCTCTGCGTAGCTAGGACGTTGATCTCTCTTACTAGATCTCAGTTGTCGATGGGGGGTTGTGTGGGGGTGGGGGGTGTTTATGCAGGGTTGGGAAGCTCTTCCAGGACAATAATGCTCATTCCGGTAGATGGGTGAGGGCGCACTGTAATAATTGTAAATTCATGTATACCGAGAATTGGTTGGCCCGTTTCCTCTGGAGGAGAGCGCGAAATAATATTACAGATTGTGAATGCAATAAAATGCATGTACTTATAGAGCATGTTTCTCTTCAATGAATAAATAGTTCTTGATCTAACTCAAACCGCGCCTCAGTGGCGTGGTTGTTATGGTGGTGGCGTGCCACCTCGGTGGCCGCTAGTTCTATTCTCGGACATTCCACTGAGGTGCGTGAGATGTGTATTTCTTGTGATAGAAGTTCACTCTCGACGTGGTTCGGAAGTCACGTAAAGCCGTTGCTGAATAACCACTGGCTCCATGCAACGTGAAAACACCGTACAAACAAACAAACAAACAACCTAATTCAAACCAAAATCTGATGGGTTGGTTATTGACATATTATTGATAATGGAAACAATTGTATTATTCTTACGATATCTTGTGTAAAACACGACTGCGCCTGCATTGTTCGAAAAGTGTTCACAAAATGTTTCAAAATACGCCCAAGTACACCAAGAATTATCCTGTGGTTACTCGCTTATTAACGGCTCTCAAAGGTTGTTGGAAATGTAGCATTAAATTTTTGTGCGTTTGCGCTTGTCGAGATGAACGTAGGGTACGCCAGTATCTACCCTGTACTGCTACTCGTCAGTCAGGATTCCTGTACATTGATCCGCAAGTTATTACTCCATCGTAAGTTGAAATCTGTTCTGACAAGTTGTAAGTCGCTGTTCTTGGTTTTCTTTATGCAGCATCTCTCTCTCTCTCTCTCTCTCTCTCTCTCTCTCTCTCTCTCTCTCTCTCTCTGCGGTAGTTTTTTTTCTTTTTTCTTTTTTCTTTTTAGCACTGCTCGTGATTTGACGCTTATGAATTTCTTTCCCTTGAGGAAGAGAGCTGAGTTTCAAGTATGATAGTTTTTAGTCCTCGGGGATTACGCCACATGGCCTCTCAACTCTTAAGATATTAGTTTTTACTCTGCAAGACCCCGAACATCATGCTTGGTCTCTCTCTCTCTCTTCTCTCTCTCTCTCTCTCTCTCGTGGGACTTTTATTACCACTTTTGATTTAATGTCCGCCCGAGAAAGACAGCAAAGTTTCAGTTGATAGTTTTTCATATCCGGAGATGACACCACGTGGCCTCTCGACTCGTATTTTTGATATAATGAAATATTTTGAATTGTTTTTTTTTTTTTTTATCTGACAATTTGTGTTCTGAGGGTTTACCAAGCTGTTTTCCAGGTCGTATTTCGTTCAGTGGCAATAATAGAGACTTAACAACAAACGTCATTGTTCCCGGTAGACCTCATTTGGCGTTTTCCCCGCCACTCTGGGTAGTACCTCGTCGAGGACATTCCCATTCCTCAGACGTCTACATCTCTGGAACCATTTAAGCCATATGTTGGAGGTTTCTTGAAGGTGTTTGGAATGCCAGCGTTACCACAATTCTTGCTTCTTAAGTGCTAAGGCAGGTGTTACAGGAAGCCTCATGTTAAAATCTAATCGAGGTTTGAAGGACATTCAATATTCAACTTATGGGATTGATTAAGGGAGGTTCGTATTCCCTAGAAAACCTGAAATAGATTTTTAAATGTTTGTAGTTGAAATAAGTTTTTCAAAATGTGCATCTTTAAAAGGTTGCATTTTTCCAAAAACATATCAGAAATGGATGCATTTAATCCTTTCGTTATATTTAGACTACTCAGATCGTGTTCGCTGCCTGCCTGTGTCACGATAAATTAAGCTATAAATTGTGTATATTATGTGCTTAAAATAATGAAGAATATAAATTCCAGAAGAATTCTCAGTACTGTCAGCAGGGATGGTCCGACGGGGGTAGGAGGCGTTTTGAGTTGGTCAGAAATGGACATTATTTGTTGTTTGAATACACACTTGTCCTATATAGTGTGTAAATATATGATTGTGTGTTTATATATTTATATATTAGTTAAGATTTATATATATATATATATATATATATATATATATATATATATATATATATATATATATATATATATAGATATACAGCTTTAAAACCCCTGCTGGGGAATAGAAAAATGACGAAATGTTGGAATATTTCAGGCTTGGAATTTATAAAAATACAAGTAAAATAATTACATTAGTATTTATGCATCAAACTAGATAAACGAATAAACAAATAAATTAATAAATGAAGATTATTCAAGAGTATTTTACAGTAATCTTAAACTAAATAATTCATTATCAGTTGTGATGGCTGGCTTGACCACCACACAAAACACTAAACTTTTATCAAATAGTATTCACCAAAATACCATACTAAGTCCACAAAAGGTGGAATAGTATCCAACTTCAATAACAGTACAAAGTCAATTCAAGGGACAAGAAAATACTACAAAAATATACTTAATTTTAATACACAAGTTTCAGATAGAAATAACACCTGAACCTCAACAATACAATAATTAATGAGAAACACTCACTCTTAAACTCCCTGCAAAGAAAACAATTATACGATTAAAGACAGGTCATCAACACATACATACTAAAAGGGGAGAGGGTCCAGAAAGGAGGAGGCAAGCGAAAAGTAAGAATAACCTAACCAATACAAACTAATATCCCTAATAACTTCATAGGTCTCCTCTTAGAAGACAATAATACACTACACGTCTGGAGGTTTAATCAAGTGGCAGGGAAAATTGATCCCCAAACTATGGTGTTGGAATAGGCTTTCCACAATCTCCAATAATGACGTCAGCAGATGATCAAAGTCGTGATCTAAGTAAACCTCGGTATAATTCTTATTACTTGGGACAGAGAGGTCCCCATTGGCTTTTACTGAACCAAGGGCGGTGCACAAATTGAAGAATAAAATATCCTTGATGCAGAGAAAGTATATCCAATGTGCTATACAGCTTCAAGACGTAGCTCTGCAATAGAGCGAGGAATCAATATAGTTTCAACTGCAATAGTCGTGCCCTTCAAGGTTGGAGGCTCAGACAGTATAAAGTATGTGTGTGCATCTATTGATGGATTTTCAAATACCGAAATGGATTTTAAAAACTGGGAAAAGACAAGCACCATTTATTAAATAATAAGGTACTAATGAATGATCTATCCAAGCCTGTCAATGAGTTCGTTAAAGAAATGTACTAAACTTATCTTTACCCTTACGATCAGAGATGGCTTGAGGATCATCTGATTTTGACCAACTTGAACTAGATACAATATATATGCTATATACACAAACCCCCTTTTTAGATTTTTCATAGAGAAACAATATTTTTCCCAAGAGTATTTTATTATTCAAAGAAAATAAAGATTATAGTATATTAATCTGAAAAAAAGAAAAAAAGTGGCAGGCCGGAGAAGGGTGGGAGAGAAAAAATACAAAAACAAAATCAGAGTTAATTTCAGTGTGGTGAATAAATAATATGAGGATTCATTAGAATGAACACTTTCTATATAATTTTCATACTTTGAGTGGGGTTTTAAATGTCTATTTTCTTAGTTTTCATTGCCTTCAATGATCGTATGCTATCTCTACCAACCCTCGGCCACCTCCATATAGTTTTTAGTTTAGTATGTGGCCTACTGTATGTGATTTGTGCTGTGTTTCCTGTGCGATATATATATATATATATATATATATATATATATTATATATATATAGATATATATATATACATAATATATATTAGATATATATAATGATATATATATATATATATAGTATATCATATATTTTCTATAAATTATATATATATATATATATTATAGATATACATATACATATATATATATATATATATATATATATATATATATATATATATACTTTATATATATATATAGATATAGATATATAGATATATATATATAGATATCGATAGTATATATATCTATATATATATATATATATATATATATATATATATATATATACTATATATATATATAATATATATATCGCTATCTATATATATATATATATATATATATATATATATATATATATATATATGAATATATCCTATATCATATATATATATATATCATATATATCTATATATATATATCTATAATATCTATATATATATATACTATATATATATATATATATATAATATATATATATATATATATATATATATATATATATCGCACAGGAACACAGGCACAAACACATACATAGGCCAATACTAACTAAACTATATGGAGTTGGTAGAGATAGGCATACGATCATTGAAGGCAATGAAAACTAAGAAAATAGACATTTAAAACCCCACTCAAAGTATGAAAATTATATAGAAAGTGTTCATTCTAATGAATCCTCATATTATTTATTCACCACACTGAAATTAACTCTGATTTTGTTTTTGTTTTTTTTCTCTCCCACCCTTCTCCGGCCTGCCACTTTTTTTCTTTTTTTCAGATTAATATACTATAATCTTTATTTTCTTTGAATAATAAAATACTCTTGGGAAAAATATTGTTTCTCTATGAAAAAATCTAAAAGGGGGTTTTGTGTATATAGCATATATATTGTATCTAGTTCAAGTTGGTCAAAATCAGATGATCCTCAAGCCATCTCTGATCGTAAGGGTAAAGATAAGTTTAGTACATTTCTTTAACGAACTCATTGACAGGCTTGGATAGATCATTCATTAGTACCTTATTATTTAATAAATGGTGCTTTGTCTTTTCCCAGTTTTTAAAATCCATTTCGGTATTTGAAAATCCATCAATAGATGCACACACATACTTTATACTGATAATGAATTATTTAGTTTAAGATTACTGTAAAATACTCTTGAATAATCTTCATTTATTAATTTATTTGTTTATTCGTTTATCTAGTTTGATGCATAAATACTAATGTAATTATTTTACTTGTATTTTTATAAAATTCACGCCTGAAATATTCCAACATTTCGTCATTTTTCTATTCCCCAGCAGTGGTTTTAAAGCTGAAGTAAATCGCCGCATATGTCACTCTTAATCTCAACAATTTTCCTTTCAGCTTCTGTGCTGCATTCTTAAATCTATTATCATTTTCCTTCCTTGCCAGTTACTGTACAGTAAAATCGTACGCCGAAATATAAATTACATAAATAGTTAGATTTTGGGGAAGTCTCACAGATACTGCTATTACATTTTTGGTTTGGTTAAATGTGCAGGATATATTCAGCACTGCTAGTACGAGAGAGAGAGAGAGAGAGAGAGAGAGAGAGAGAGAGAGAGAGAGAGAGAGAGAGAGAGAGCTGAATGAGCGATACTTATTTTAATATAACAAGCTATATGTTTATTACGACGAATCACGATAAAAAAAAACATTTTTTTTATGATGAAAAATAAATTATTCTAAAAGTGAGAGATATCCACAGTAATCTACGGAAGAATTATATGTATATATATTTTTTTTATTTACGTTATACATCCTGATCTAAGCGAGCGAGCGAGAGCTTTATGTCAGAAAAAATCATTTTTAAAAGGCCCTTAGAATAAAAAGAAAAGAAAAAAAATAAATTCAGTAAGATCGAGACATGGGGTGAACGAATTTATCGCATCGTTACTATTTGTGATAGTGGAAGTGTAACTCGGGCTTTTCCATATCTATACATTGTATGTATAAATATATAATAAAAGGTGCCCATAAAAACGCCAAGTTCCTTTTGAGATATACGAAATCCCCTGCCTCGACTGTGAACAATCCACTTCCCCAGAGACGATTGGATATGGTCAACAGAGCGCAGCTATTTTTAACCACATTAATAACTGTAATCACAGAATAGACTGGAATTTCTCACGTATAAATTTGTAGCAGCAATTGTCGGATCAAAAGCCAAATGGTAGAATCGTCACGGATTAAACAAAGAAATAGTACAGTGATCCTCTTAAAGGAGCTTGGGACTGATATTATAGATAAAATCTTCCTCCACCAGCGATTAAGAAGATTAAGAAGTTGTCAACTGGAGTGACCTAACGGCTGACCTCTGGAACTCTTGGGATGAATACCGCTTCTCTGTAATTTTCATTTCATTCATATACTTGCCTGTCGAGATAGACAGTTGTTCACTGAAATATAGCGTTAACTTTCTACCTTTCAGCATTTTCATGGGCTCCTTTTATTCGATAAAATTCTGTTTTAACAGAATATATTTCACATTCATATATCTTATATATAAAGCTGACAGTCGGACTATGTATGTACGTGTACATGTGTGTATGTTCGCTATAGACGGCGAAACTACTGTACCGAATTGAACCAAAGTCTGGCCATATTTGTAGATTTTATAGGGGATGGTTAACCAGGTACCGTTTTGATCCGGATATCCAGCCATGATACCTTCTTTATTATTATTCACATAGAAAAAATAAAGGATTATTCTGGTAGAATATCTCACGAGGATTAAAAATATGTTCTTACTATCCTTCTATGGTGAAAAATTAACGATGATATTAGGGGATGGTTTTTTAGCCAGCTTCCGTATTGATCCGGATATTCGGCCGATATCTGGCCATGCTAACCCTTTAATATTAGTAGTAGAGAAAAAGGAAAACACTATTCTAATGGAACATTTTTGGAAGATTCCAAATAAGCTGTTACTTTTCTTCCACGATGGAAAATACGATGATATTACGGTTTAAACAATTCAGGCTTACGGTTGCCCGCTGCCAGGGCGTAGTCGGCTAGTAAAGATATATGTGTGTGTGTATGCATATACATATATGTACATAAGCTGACGTTTTATATCAGAAGTCATTTAGTTTACATGGTCAACAAATTCTTAACAGAAAACATTACAATTCAGCCTCAAATGCTGAAATATGAGTGAAGTAGGTATTATTACGGCAACTCTGACAATATAGAACGACAAAACCAAACATTTCATTCATCTGGAGCTATGAAAGTAATTGCAGATTCTCACCCTTATCTCCAGACGCCAGGAATTCCTTCCATATCAGATCAGTATCAATATCCTTATTGTGAAGTAATGTGTTAATATTTTGTGTTGACTACTAATATATTTTCAATTTTTTTCAAGGCGATTATTGGTGTGACGGTGGAGTATACGTGCATACATAAATACGTGCACACACATACACACACACACACACACACACACACACACACACACACACACACACACACACACACACACACACACACACACATATATATATATATATATATATATATATATATATATATATATATATATATATATATATATATCCGGCATTAAACTAAGTGATTTTTTGGGTTTATCTCCGCTCGTGTCACAATTTCAGAAAATCTTCATTTAGTTAATATATCCTACGATAGTAGTTCGGGGTAAGTACACAGCGTCAGAACAAATATATATATATATATATATATATATATATATATATATATATATATATATATGTGTGTGTGTGTGTGTGTGTGTGTTCTGACGCCGTATACTTACCCCGAACTGCTATCATAGGATATATTAACAAGATGAAGATTTTCTGAAATTGTGACACGAGCGGAGATAAACCCAAAAAATCACTTAATTTAATGGTAGATTCCTTGAAACCGGTATCTCCTTCTCTTGGAAGACACAACTGTAATGCGATATCCATTGATTGTGTATCGTTTTTACATTAAATTGTCGGTGTTTTAATGTAAAACCCAACAATTTAATGAATGAATGAAATTGTTGGGAATTTAATTCATGAATTACGATTCGCATTTATAGTACTGTTTCATTTTTATCTCTCTCTCTCTCTCTCTCTCTCTCTCTCTCTCTCCCGACCTTTATTGACCTAAGCTGAAGCGTGTCATAAGCGGATTGATTCATCGGATTATGGATTCCCAAAGTTCATACCATGGCGTCGCATGTTCGCTAAGCAATGAAAACCAAATGGAATGTAATCCCGTGTGATGGATTTGTTGGTTTTATGTTTTATTTGAGTCAAAATCTCCCCTTCGTTCTCTTTATCTTTTCTCTTGCACATGTTTTTCCAGCTTTTTTTTTTTTTTTTGTATTTTCCGTTCTCTTTCAGCGGTGCACTGTGCTCTATATTTTTAGCTGCGATGCAGAACAATCTGTGTGTGTGTGTGCGCGCGCGCGTGTACATACGTACATTTATACACACACACACACGCACGCATATATACATATATTTTGTATATATATTATGTATATTATATATTATATACTATTATATATATTATATATTATATATATATATAATATATAGATATATATATATAATATATATATATAGAGAGAGAGAGAGAGAGAGAGAGAGAGAGAGAGAGGTATATAAATAATGGGCGAATTATGGATTGTGTGAAGTTGAGAATGCCTGTTAAAGTGAGTGTTGAGGTTGTAAGAAAGTCATTTAAGAATTTGTGAGATGGAAGATCACCAGGTGTTGACAGGATTGGAAGTTTGTGAGATACTGTGGGGATAATGTTAACGATCCCGTGGCCGCTGGTAGTAAAAGTATGCATGGCGGAAGTAAAGGTTCCTAGGAATAAGTGAGAGCCGTGAATGTCTCGCTGTGTAAAGGTAAAGGTTACAGGGACTTTGAATATTTTATTTGCTTCAAGAAATTCTCACATTAAAACTAATGCAAAGCAAAACTGAATTAAAGGACAGTTTTATTTTTTTATTCAATCTCTTTTTTTTTCTTACTTTCCGGTAAATTCCGTTTAAATGGTGCATGTTTTTCAAATGGCACAGTTTCAGATTCCCTCTTTGCATAATTTGCTGTTTTGCTTTTCGCTGCAATTATTCAAGCAGTGGTTGGGTATTTTCAGATATCTTCAGACCTTATCCAGTCTCTGCCCTGTCGCAGTTTCTTCAATTTTTTTTCCCACTAAAAAGAGATAATTCTTTTCATGTATTGTATCAAGTATCTCTTTTTATGACGACTCTTGGTTTTTTGTCGTTACTCTCGTCTCAGCTTTATGTATGCGTTTACTCCTATTGTATTCTTGTGTTTACTATAGTTCGTCATTTTATTTTTTTGGTGATTCCAATAGGTATGATTGCGTTGCGTTGTGATGTATCATTCACTTAGTTTTTTGTATTAATTTAGATACTTTTTTTTCGTCCAAGATGAAAGCAACAAATTTATAGAATTGCTGTACATTTCCGAGATAGAGAAAAACTACCCAACGGATATGGAAACGTAAGTGGAGACAGAGCCTCCGTACGTGTTGCAAAAGAATGCTACGATAATGGCATTCGCTACTATCGAAAGTGTTTCCTCCATTAGCTACAAGCTCTTTTATGTCAAGGTCCTGAAGTGTGTTCGATGATTTCGATTCTTTCATACTTCCCTTTAACCACGTTGATTAAAGCATTTATTATATTCGTAAAAGACTTTTCTACTTTCTTATTAGGTTGAATTATGCCAACACCTTTTATTGAAGTGAATCACGTAGAAAAAATCTGTTCAATTCTTGTATTCTTATTCAGGTAAAAATATTGCATCTATATGATACTTATGTAGCCACACACACATGTACATGTGTGTGTTTGTTTGTGCATATGTAATATATAAATATATATATATATATATATATATATATATATATATATATATATATATATATAAATATATAAACAAATTGACTGTACCCAAGTTTTCCTAAATAAATGTCACTTTCATTTCATTTGAGAACACGACTACGAGATCGGTAGAGTGGCGTGGTCGGTATGGTTTTGGCCGCGAGTTCGATTCTCGGGCATTCCATTGAGGTGTGAGAGATGTGTATTTCTGGTGAAAGAAGTTCACTCTCGACGTGGTTCGGAAGTCACGTGAAGCCGTTGGTCCCGTTGCTGAACAACCACTGGTTCCATGCAGTGCAAAAACGCCATACAAACAAACGAGATCGGTAGCACTGACACCCAGAGTCATGTGGTTGAGTGTAATTAACGGAGTGTTGGTGCTCGAAGAGGAGGAGGAGGAGAAAAGCTCGTTTCCGTCCTGGAAGAAGAGCAGAGTGCAAAGGACGGCGCAGCATCATAACGCAGATGAGGATTAATGAAGTATAGAGGGAAGCTGGTGTCGGGGCCCACGCCCCGGACACTTCAATACCTAAAGTGGACGTATATTGCCCATCTGTTACAAAGGGCGTTGTCGGATAACAGCTGTTATAAGTTGACTCTTTGTTCCTTTGTGGAAACACTCGCTCCAACAATTGGCGCGTTCGATTGCTTCCATTTCTTTGTGAATTGTCTTATCCCGGGCTTTGGGTGACACATTATTGCGTCGGTTTTGTCAGGAATTCGTGATACTTTTTATACGCCGCTAAATTAGTTATTTTGATCCAGACAGGCAAGCGGCAGTATTATATTCGTTTTTTTTTTATCTTTCTGGCGAATATTTTGTGGTTGGGTTATATAACTGTTAGGGGTTTTTAGTATTCTTATTTCCGTTATCGAGAACATTGTCCTTATGATGCCCAAATAGTCTTCGAGTCATGCTTTTCTGTTCCTCTCTTTTATTTATTTATTTATTTATTTATTTATTTATGTATTTATTTGTTTATTTACGTATTTATTTTTCTTTATTTGTTTATTTTTTACTTATTTATATATATTTTTTTAATGTTCACATGCCATGATTCAACTTTAGAAGAGTTGATGTTAAAGGAGTTGTTTATGGAGAAGAGTAAAGGTTGGAATGATGTCGACTGCAAATTTTTTTTTTTCTTTTTTTGTCGAGTTTATGCGACAATGTTATTGACGTGTAATAATCCAATATAGATATGTGAGTTCGGTATTCGACTGCATCGCCATTTATTGCTGTTATTTGTCTTTTTGTTTGGGACGCACAGACCAATGCGCATTATTCTTTTAATTCCTGGCTGCATGATTTATTGCAATTATATATTTTTATTATTTTTCCATAAAAATCTTTTTACTTTATTGTTCTGGTCTTTTGGAAGAATGCGTGACAAGCTTTTTCCAAGTGAACAAAGGACACTGCAACAGTTTTTGTATCCATCCACCGATATTACCCCCGCTGTAAAGTGGGTGTCGCTTTTGTGAGAAATTACATGTTAGCAGCGAAACAAATGGATTTCTTATAGTTTTGATGCAATAAACGCGGACATTCTCGCAGAATACATGGGTGTGGGGTATGTTGCACTTTTGGTACATAGGCGGTAATGGTGGTATTTTTAGATCTGAAGGATTCGTGTTTATTTATTTATTTATTTTACTCCTGAGTAAATGTGATCTTGTTATGCGATTATATGGAACTAGCGAATATCGTTATTTACTATTCCGAGTTCTCTCTCTTCTCTCTCTCTCTCTCTCTCTCTCTCTCTCTCTCTCTCTCTCTCTCAAGCAAACTAAAACGAACACTAATACATTCACAGTATTTGGCACTATAATTGTTTGTGAGTAATTGCTTGTTGTGTGTCACGTAATTTGTTAAAATAATTAAGGTGTTAATCTTTATTAATTGACATTAAACTAAGTGACCATTTTAAAAATTTACTCTCAAGTATGCCTGTAATTATTTTCGACGTTTTTCTCCTTTCTTTCATTATTTTCCAACCTCTTTTTCCGTTACAAAACGTAACTTCCCTTATAAGGTCATTAGTTCCTCGTTGTACGAATGGATTTCGCGCTCGGCTATCAATCCGGTGGTCTGAAGTTCGATTCTCGGCTCGGCCAACGCAGAACCAGAGGAATTTATTTCTGGTGATAGAAATTCATATCTCGATATAATGTGGTTCGGATCCTGCAATAAGCTGTGGGTCCCGTTGCTAGGTAACCAATTGGTTTCTAACCATGCAGAAATATCTAATCCTTCAGGCCAGCCATAGGAGGGCTGTTAATCAGCTCAGTGGTCTTGTAAAACTAAGATATACTTAATTTATAAGGTCACTCCCATTACACTCAACCCCATCCCCCCCTACACAGGTCTACGTACTCCTGCACAACATTTTCCATGATAAACCACCATGATTTATTTTCAACCCCATTCATGCTCCCCAATTTCCTTAAGAAAACTGTCATTCCCCCAAGCGGCTGTATACTTGCTCAAATACGTACCCAGCTCACCCTTATATCTTTAGGCAAGGCCTAGGGACACCTCCCCAATCCCTTAACACTTTCACTAGGCGCCTAAATACTACCAACGTTTGGAATCTACACCGTGCTACATACCGTCAGCTCATCCTCACGGTCCCGTCCTTTCCATCTCATCCTCTTATTTGTTTCTCGCAAATATCCCAGTTATGTTATGTAACTCGCTCCCTCTCCATCCCATGAAACAGTCCATCCTCCCCTGCAACTTATCGCCCATTTCTTAAGCGATTCATCATCCAGTGTCCTTGATGAGAGATGCAATTCATCATCCAGCGTCCTTGATGAGATATGCAATTCATCATCCAGTGTCCTTGATGAGAATAAATTGCAATTCAACAATCCAGCGTCCCTTGATGAAGGATAATTTGCCCTTATTCCAATCATCCAGCGCCCTTGATGAGAGATCAATTCATCACATCGCAGGCGTACCCTTGATGAGATATGCAATTCATCATCCAGTGTCCCTGATGAGAGATGCAATTCATCATCCAGTGTCCCTGATGAGAGATGCAATTCATCATCCAGTGTCCTTGATGAGAGATGCAATTCTCATCACCCAGACGTCCTTGATCAGAGATGCAATTCCATCATCCACGTCCTTGATGAGAGATGCAATTCATCATCCAGCGTCCTTGATGAGAGATGCAATTCATCATCCAGCGTTCCCTTGATAGAGATGCATATGTCATCAGTCCCCACAGCGTCCTGATGATGAGAGATCATCATCAATCAGCGTCCTTGGATAAGACAGATGCAATTCATCATCCAGTGTCCTTGATGAGATATGCAATTCATCATCCAGTGTCCTTGATGAGATATGCAATTCATCATCCAGCGTCCTTGATGAGAGATGCAATTCATCATCCAGCGTCCTGATGAAGATTGCAATTCATCATTCCGCGTCCTTAGGATCGAGAAGATGCAAATTCATCATCCAGCGTCCTTGAATGAGAGATGCAATTCATCATCCAGCGTCCTTGATGAGAGATGCAATTCATCATCCAGCGTCCTTGATGAGAGATGCAATTCATCATCCAGCGTCCTTGATGAGAGATGCAATTCATCATCCAGCTCCTTGATGAGTATAGCAACTCATCATCCAGCGTCCTTGAATGAGATATGCAAGTCATCCATCAGCGTCCTTGATGAGTATGCAATTCATCATCCAGCGTCCTGAATGAGATATGCTTTCATCATTCCCAAGCGGTCCTTGATGAGATATGCAATTCATCATCCAGCGGTCCATTGATGAGATAGCAATCATCATTCAGCGTTCCTTGATTGAGAATGTATCATTCAATCCAGAATCCTTGATGGATATGCCCCCCGCAATTTATTCAACCAGTGTCTTTGATGAAATATGATTGCATAATCCAATGTCCTTGATGAGAAATGCAATTCATCATCCAGTGTCCTTGATGAGATATTGCTATTCATCAAATCCAGGCGGTCCTTGAATGAGATATGCCAATTCATATCCAGCGTTCCTTGATGAGATCTGCAATTTCATCAATCCAGGTCCTTGATGAGTATGCCTTTATTCTCATCCAGGGGGGGCAATCCTTGATGAGATATGCAATTTATCAACAAAAGTGTCTTTGATGAAATATGCATTGCATCATACATCAAGCAGATCTTGAAGAGAAGAATGCAAATTCATCATCCAGCGTCCTTGAATGAGAGATTGCAATTCATCTACCCAACGTCCTTAAGATGAGAAGAATGCAATTTCAATCATGCCAGACCGGTCCTTGAAATACCAGAAGAGATGCAATTCATTCATCACAGCGTCCTATGATAAGAGATGCAATTCATCAATCCAGCGTACCTTAAGAAATGAGAGATGCAATTCAATCAATCCGCGTCCTTACCGATTAAAGAGATGCAATTCATCATCCAGCGTTTCCTTGTACGAGCATGCAGAATTCATCATCCAGCGTCCTTGAAAGAGATTGCAATTCCAGTCATCCAACGTCATTGATGAGAGATGCAAATTACATCATCCCAGCGTCCTTGAATGAAGATATGCTATTCAATCATTCCAGCGTCTGAATGAGAAGATGCAATCATCATCCAGCCGTCCCTTGATAAAAGAGATTGCAATCATCATCCAGCGTCCTTGATGAGAGATGCAAGTCATCATCCAGCGTCCTTGATGACGAGAAATGCAATTCCATTCATCACCAGCGTCGCCTTGATGAGAAGATGCAATTTCATCATCCAGCGTCCTTGATGAAGAGATGACAATTCATCAATCCATTTCGTCCATTGATGAGAGGATCAGATACAATCATCATCCAGTGTCCTGATGGAAGAATATTGCCATTCAATTCGCCATCGTCTTAACTTGAGAGATCAATTCTCCATCCAGTGTCCTTATGATAGATGCAATTCATCATCCATTGTTCTTTGAATGAAGAATTCCCAATTCATTTCCATCCAGTGTTCGCTTTATGCGAGATGCGATCCATCATTCCAGTTGGTTCTTGTAGAGATTCAATTCATCATCCAGTGTCCTTGATGATTTTAAGATGCTTCAATTCCAATTTCCACCAATTGTCCTTGATTGAGGATAACAATTCAATCCAATCCAAGGCGTCCCTTGATTGAAGAATGTTAAGTCATCATCCAGTTTCTTGAGATATTGCCATTCAAGCCACCATCCAAGTGTTCCAGGAGGATTGGCAATTTCATCATCCAGCGTCCTTTGATGAGAATTGCTATTCATCCATCCAGCCATCCTTGAATGAGAATAATTGGCAATTTAAAATCAACCAGTGTCTTTGGAATGAAATATGCAATTTGCCGTCCAATTCCAATGTCCTTGATTGAGAAATTGCACATTCATTATCCCAGTGTTCTTGCATCTCTTCTTCCATATGTCATTTAACTAATTCCTTACTCCCCCTGTAATTCATCTCCCACCCGCCTTGTATCCGATTCATCATTTCCCAAGCCAGTCATCCTCAGTCTCTCTTGCAACCTAACTACCCTTAGCCTCCAAACACCGCCTAGCCCGTCAAAACGACTCACCTTCACCTACCCGACAACCCACCCCACCTGGGTCATCCTCCCCCTAACCAGGTCAGCCACACGTCTCCCTCTCCCCACCATGTAATCACAGCACTGTGTCATCTTTGATGAAAATAGCTCCTATCTTGTGGCTTAGGAGCTGAACAAGGTTGCAATTTCTTTTTCAACGCGTCAATCTAAGTTTTCTGGGTCACGAGATCATATTTCATCCTGTGTCGCCTTCGATGTACTGGCGATGAGGTCTTTAACGTTCAGACTGACTTGAACCCTTTTCCAACAGTTACTAGCCTATCCCTCTTAGTAAGCTCCTTATATCTTATTTGCTTAGTTATTTACCGTTTATGTTATATGCATTCGTTGATTTAAAAAAAACTATTTCTCACTCTTCCTTTCGATAATGTTTATATTATTATGTATTTCACTATATTTCAACTTTTTCTTTGCTAAGTTTCCCTTTAATTTGCAATAACAAAGCGCATTATACAAAGCTTACGAGGTACGTTAGAGAGAGAGAGAGAGAGAGAGAGAGAGAGAGTATTTAATAACTGATGAATGTTTCTGCCAGTCAAAGTCAGGATTATCTTTTCGAGGTCATTCCCTTTTAATTATGAGATAATGCTGTGCAGTGTGGCGGAGAGCTTTTTGCGCAAGTTAGTTTTTTTTTTCTTTATTTTTCCCGCAACCCACCCCTCCATTTCAAGCACACCAGTGCATTCGACGAAACACTAGGTACGAAATTCATTGCTTAATTCAGATGTCGGTAAATTTCACGATGATTGCCCCAGCTCATTCCGTTCCTGGCCGAGGTTTGAACTCGGTATCTCTCACTCAGCTTCAAAGCTTCAGTGAGAAAAGAGAATGTAAAGAGAATGGCTTCAGTTAGTTTTAGCCCAATAAAGCAAATTTCTTGACCTTTAGAAAGTTGGCTGGCACGTTTGTTGTTATGTACGGATCGCTTCATCTTTGTTGTCTGTTTCATTTTTATTTTCCTTTTCTTTCCTGGAAACCTTTTTCAATTTCCGGATATTAAAGAAATTTCTGCTTGTTTAATTGTCAATATCAATTCATATTTCTGCGCGGGTCTCATAATTACTGAAAAGCGATTATGAAAACCAGTAAATACGCGGAGATATTTATGTTAATATTCCTGAGTGAATTGAGGTGAATTCAACGTCGTGGCTTGCTGTTGACATTATTCTATTTCCAGAGTGACTCATTTACATATTTGATGATTAAATAGCAGGGTGTAAGGGGAGGGGAGCCGCAGGAGGTCCGGTAGGGAGGGAGGGAGGGATCCTTGGTCGGAGGGAGACGAGGAGGCCTATCAAATACAAGAGTCCTACCAGTTCATGGCAATTAGTAAATGCTCATTAAATGTAAATTAGCCTAATTTAATTAAATGCAGCGTAAAGTGGGTCGTACTGATGGCCATATGTACCGGAATTTGCATATAATAGATGCTGTTGTGTTTATTGCCGTTTTCACAGTCGCTGGATCCGTTCCAGGGTTGAGATCCAATATCCTCCAAGTATCATGTCAGTAGTCACAGGGATTACTCTCAAGTATTGTCTCATTTTAAGTGGTTATTCTTGAGTATCACATCATTCATGGGAGTCATTCTTTAGTGTTCTGTTATACAAAGGCATTATTTATGGCCGTGCCTTTATTTCAATTATTTATGCTTAAGTTTTACATAATTCAAAGGATTTATCACAGAAGATTACATTTCATTATTCAATCATTATTTTTAGCGTACGTTTATCCAAGGAAATTATCCTTGAGTTTCACATAATCTGAAGAAATTATTCTCCCAGATAAAATTATCCGGAGGTATTATTCATGAGCATGTCTCTATTCAAGGGAATAATTCTTCACTCACATAAAGAAGTTATCCTCAGCATTATAGTATTTGAAAGGAACACTCCTGAATATTACTTCATTTACTAAAACCATTCTTAGCTGTTACAGTATAGTACAAGGAATACTGTTGGTGTTGCCGCTGTCAGGTTGAGCTTGCTTTGACGAGGATGTCATCGAGATTATTACTTGGCTTCTATTAGTGATGCAGTGTATTCCAAGTGTGACCTTATTAAGAGGAATATTTTCATGAGAATAGTGATGTTGAACAAATTCGTACATATTTAGTTTTCTGTAAAAAAAAAAAAAAAAAAAAACTATTGTGCGGGCTTTGTCTGTCCGCACATTTTCTGTCCACCCTCAGATCTTAAAACCTACTGAGGCAAAAAGGCTGCAAATTGGCATGTTAACCATCCATCCTCCAATCATCAAACATACCAAATTGCACCCGTCTAACCTCAGTAGTGATTATTTTATTTAAGGTTAGTTAACCAGAATCGTGCTTCTGGCATTGATATGGGACAGGCCACAACAGGCCGTGGTTAATGTTTCATGGGCCGCGGCTCATACAGCATTATATCGAGATCACTGAAAGACAGATACATTTACGGTGGCCTTGGCTATACGTTGTAGCGTCTTTGCAGAAAACTCGATTGCGCCGAAGAAACTTTGGAGCATTTTTTTACTTTTTATTGTATTGAAAGACCTATATATTATTATCAGATATTTCCATATTCAACCCAGTTATCAGTCCCTAAGTATATCATAACAAAGGAAATTATGTGTTCGTACATCATAATTTTTAGTAGTCACCAACCATCTGTGCATAATAGTTATGATTTTTGTTAACCAACCCTCAGCGAATAATTGATATACAAATATTCCTATTATCGCAGCCCTTAATTTTCTGTCATCAACGTAATTTTTATGGCAAAGCTTTATGGGCACCGTTTTTTCAATAAAGGTTTCCAGATACTCATTAT
>NC_087200.1:177151973-177171973 GCF_015104395.2 Macrobrachium nipponense | reverse complement strand
ATATATATTATATATATATATATATATATATATATATATATATGACTGGTAAAAGTGTTCTGTAACAACAGAATTCCATCTAATAAAAGGAGCCCATAAAAACACCCAAAATGTTTAAGAGAGAAAAGTACTATATTTCAGAGACTGCTGTCTCTCTCTTCCAGGTATATGAATGATAAAAAGTTTACAGAAAAGGTGTATTTTTATACCAAGAGATTCGTCCACAGTAAGCCAATTTAGTCACCCCCGCTGATAATCCTTCCTTTTAATCTTCTTAAGGCGTTGGTTGAATGAACACTGCGTCGACGATGTCCGATGTCCAATTCCCTTTTGAGATGTTTCATTACCTGCTTCTCTTTTATTAAGGCCGATTCCATCATTTGACTCTTGTACCGGCAGTTGCTGCTATAAATTACACGTGACATATTCCAGTTTATTCTATGGTTATGTTCATTTATATGATTGAAAATAGCCGAGTTTCTGTTGTCCATACCTAACTGACCGTTTGTGTTGTATTAATCTCTGGGGAAGTGATTTACCTGTAAATCCGATGTAAGATTGGTCACAGTCCTGGCATGGGATCTCATATACCCCAGAGTCTTTGGGCGATGTCTTTTGTTGGACGTTAATCAGGGATTTGGCTAAGGTATTTGGGTAGGTAAATGCAAAGGGTTGGATTTCCCAAACTCACAAAGACAATCTTCCATCAGACCCATCGTTTCATGCGGCCGGAGCTTTCAATTACAAAATTTCTAAATGGTTACTTCCTCCTTTCTCCTTTTTTTTAGGCACTTTTTCTCCCAGTCACATCAAACATTCGGAAGACTTTTGTCACAAATTCAGAGAAGCACATACCACTTCACAACATAAAACTTTTTAAGCCTTGACGTAGACTCCCTATTCACAAAAAGTACCAGTACAGGACGTTCTTCAGTTTTTAAGGGAAAAATTATCCCCTATTCAGATCATTTCCCTTTGGCACTTGACAAAATAATAAAGTTAGTTGAATTATGTGCATCTAATAACGTATTTTCATTCGGGAATCATTCTACAAAGCAAAAATTCGGTGTAGTATGGGTAGTTCCTTTAAGTCCTATTTTAGCCAATCTGTACATGGAATACTTTGAAACTACAGTAATAAATGCAATAAAACCCAAAAACATGCTGTGGATGAGATACGTGGATGACATACTAACATTTTGGGATAATAGTGGGGTAATTTTAATGAATTCCTCTCAAAATTAAACGCATTAGTGCCCAGCATCAAATTTAAAGTTGAATGGGCAACAGACAACAAAATTTCCTTTTCTTGATGTTTTAATAATCAGAGACACGACAGAATACAAATTTACCATATACAGAAACCAACGTTCTCACTTTCATATATTTTACTACTTTAGCTATCATGACAATACTATCAAGATAGGTCTAGCTAGAACCTATTCTTAAGAGCCTTACGAATTTTGTTCCCCAGATTTTCCTGGAAAAAGAAAAAGAATTTGAACTAATTCGCAAGCAACTTTCATCTTTAAAGTATCCTGACCATATAATTGAGAAGCAACTTCAAAAAGCAAACGTAAGTTTTCTACCGACCCCCCTAAAGACAAGACAGAGACACACCCAACAATAAAATAAAAAAAATTCCCCACCTGGAGACGATTAAGAGAGTAAACTCACACCCTTGGGAAATCCAACCCTTTTGCATTTACCTACCCAAATACCTTAGCCTTAGCCATCCCTGATTAACGTCCAACAAAAGACATCGCCCAAAGACTCTGGGGTATATGAGATCCCATGCCAGGACTGTGACCAATCTTACATCGGATTTACAGGTAAATCACTTCCCAGAGATTAATACAACACAAACGTCAGTTAGGTATGGACAACAGAACTCGGCGGCTATTTTCAATCATATAAATAGAACATAACCATAGAATAAACTGGAATATGTCACGTGTAATTTATAGCAGCAACTGCCGGTACAAGAGTCAAAATGATGGAATCGGCCTTAATAAAAGAGAAGCAGGTAATGAACATCTCAAAAGGGAATTGGACATCGGACATCGTCGACGCAGTGTTCATTCAAACCAACGCTTAAGAGATTAAAGGAAGATTATCAGCGGGGGTGACCTAAATTGGCTTACTTGTGGACGAATCTCTTGATATAAATACCACCTTTTCTGTAAACTTTTCTCATTCATATACCTGAAGAGAGAGACAGCAGTCTCTGAAATATAGTACTTTTTTCTCTCTACATTTTGGTGTTTTTATGGGCTCCTTTTATTAGATATATATATATATATATATATATATATATATATATATATATAATATATATTATATATAGTATAGTATATATATATATATATATATATATATATATATATATCTTCATATTCTGTCATTCTCCCATTCTCGACATATTTGTCTGTCCTTGTTGATCTAGTCCTTCGTGCTCTACCACGCTGTCCTCCTCGACCTACTTATTTTCCCTCCTCAACCTAATACCTGACATACTTACCTTCCTATATGTTGCTAAATGATCACCGACCAGAAATAAAAATCATCGGAAACTTGATGCTTTTTAAAATATAGCAAGTGGCTCGGCAAAGATGTGAAAATCTCATAAATCCGAAAGCATTAGAGGGAAAGAACCAGTAAAGAAGCGTCGCTTAAAAGCTTGAGCAGAACTGTAAATTATCGTAACACCATCCATGGCCTTTGCTCTTGAAATGTTTTCCGAATTAACTAGAGGCAGAACTCGACCTACCTGGTTAATTCAATTGATCCCATAATGTTTAAACTTGGTTTATGTCCTGGAAAACCTTAAATCATTTTGTAGGTGAACACTAAATCATTAAGAACAACAGTTCTCAGTAAAAAAAATGCAGAATGACGCAGTTAAACGATACGCAAATCGAAATGAAATGACAATGTGTCCCGTGATAGAAATATTAATGCGGTCAAAGAACCACATGACGTCGTAATCAGTATGGAGCAGTTTCTGATCGAAGGCTGACAGTATCAGTATCATTTAGTGAGTGGTACTTGCTGGTAACAAAAAATGGCTGTAATTTTCAGACAAATTTCTGATTGATACCCATTCATAACGAACTTTAATCAAGTGAGGTGTCCTGCTAGACGCCTTATTTTACGTTTTGTTCCTTAGAAATTCTCCATTGATATATATATATATATATATATATATATATATATATATATATATATATATATATATCATATATATATATGTGTGTGGTGTGTGTGTGTGTGTGTGTGTGTGTATCAAAGTTATATAACAGGTGCCTTTTATAAATATGTCAATTTTTATATATTTTATATGTGAGGGATTTTTCTTCCGTGTGATGTAGTTAAGGGCTTTTTTTAATCTAATCGTAAAGATTTTGAAGTCCGTTGTCAGCTGAGAGAGTTCTAAGAATTTTTTAAGTCACTGATTTCATATTATATAGTTTTTCAAAGTGAAGAGATTTTTAAGTTATTCGAAATTCAATTAGATTCAAATTTGTTCTCTGTAGTTGAAGAACCTATGCCCTTTGCTTCAAAGGTTATCCTTATTTGTTTCTTGTCGATTTTATAGTATTCAAAGCATGATGTGAGTTATGTTATTCAGCGGTTAGCATGTGTCGTATTTTGCCACGTCCTTTTGATGAACACAATGCAATTTTTTCAAGGGTCAAAGGTCATTTAGAGAGGTGGATTATGTCAACTGAAAGGATGGAGAGAGAGAGAGAGAGAGGAGAGAGAAGAGCTTGTCGTCGCTCTAATTATTATAAACGTATAAATATCTCTCTCTCTCTCTCTCTCTCTCTCTCTCTCTCTCTCTCTCTCTCTCTCTCTCTCTCTCTTCTATCAAGAAATAAGACTTTGCAGGTCATTGTCCTGTCATGCTCGATATACTTTGATTTTTCGTGTATTCCGGGGTGTCCTTTTGTGATGCATTAGCAATTCATAATCCAGTTATTCTTCCTACCTCGCCACATTCTTCCACTCTAAAACGAAAAGGAAATCCGAAACAATGAAGTCCGATTCGTGGGTGAATTTTATTCGCTATATCCTCGGAGCTAACTCGTGTGTCTGTCGAGTATGTTTGATTTTGAATCATTTCTTATCTTCGGACTGTTTATTGTTACTTGGGCCTGGAGGAGAAAGAGGTTTGCACGTTAATTGCTGCTGTTTAATCAAATTCAAACTCCAAAAAGAGGGAGAACGTATTCAGAAACTTGGATTTGTTATGCTCACGGGGCAATGTTCGGTTTACAGCATCTTATCCAGTTTGCAGCATAACATATATCTGAGAAAACTTTATACTACGTATATATATATATATATATATATATATATATATATATATATATATATATATATATATATATATATATATATATATATATATATATATATATATATATATATATATATATATATCATACATACATACAGAGGAGGCCGTACCTCTAAGTAAATGGGGATACAATCCACAAATGAAAATCCTTCTGTAGTTTAAAGTATATATTTCTTGTACAGGAAATTATACCTTTTGACCATCAGCTGTGGTCTTGTTCATTAAAATTTTAGTGAACAAGACCACAGCTGATAGTCGAGCAGCTAATAAGTGCCTGTACAATATATATATATTTTTAACTATAGAAGGATTTTTACATCACTGTGAGTTTTGTGTCCCCATGTGTATATATATATATGTGTGCGTGCGTATATATATATATATATATATATATATATATATATATATATATATATATATATATATATATATATACATATATATATATTATTACACACATATATATAAATTAAAAACATACTCGTTAAAATAACAATTATAAACTTTGAAATCACAAGAACGCTAAATGATATATATTTGTAAAAAAAAAAAAAAAAAAAAAGTTAAATAAGAGCATAAAAATTCAAGAGAACTCTAAAAAACTAAGTTTCATTTCCCATCTTGAAAGGCTCAGGACGTCAGCTATACTATGACAAGACAAGTGGGGAGGTCTGACTAATTAATGAGGGCACATGCTGCTAATATATATATATATATATATATATATATATATATATATATATATATATATATATATATGTATATATATACACATATATATATATATATATATATATATATATATATATATATATGTATATATATGTATATATATATATATATATATATATATATATATATATATCTATATATGTATGTATATGTGTGGTATATCTATATATATATATATATATATATCTATATCTATAATATACATATATATATATATATATATATATACATATATATATATATATATATATATATATATCTATATATATATATATCTATATATCGACGTTTGTCTTTCTCCCTCCAAGTATGTAGTACATACTTTCCGCCTTACACTGTATGTTGTATGGCATAAATACTAATGTTCATATTCTTTATTGTGTGTCACCTCACACACGAGCACATTACAGGATTAAATGAAAAATCAGAACTGCGTTTTAGCAGTGTCTGATATATATTGTCAGTGCTAAGAAGATTCCCCCGTAGATATCGGTTACTTCCATAGACCACCGAAGACTAACTTAAACATCAAGCTGCTAACCTCACCTACTTCGAGAAATAAAGCCTAAACGTTTCAAGACTAAATATTCTTTCTGCAAAAAAAAATAAATAAATAAATAAATAAATAATAGTTATGAAATAATGTTTATGCCCACAAATGGATTGCTCCGACCCTTCACGTTTAGAATTCTTTTAGAGTTTTTCATTTTTTTTAATTTTTAAATATTACTCTGGAAAATAATTAGGCTAATTTTTTTGTTCATACTCAGATATATATGTATATATATATATATATATATATATATATATATATATATATATATGTGTGTGTGTGTGTGTGTGTGTGTGTGTATATACATATATATATATATATATATATATATATATATATATATATATATATATATATATATATATATATGTATATATATATATATATATATCTATATATATATATATATATCTATATATATATATATATATAAATCGAGTGTTGATTGCCAGATACGGACGGTACTTTTCTTCCAAATGAAAAAATAAAATGAATGAGAAAAAGAAAATAAATTCTGTCACTCTTTATTTACCTCGTAGTCCATTGTAATTCCGTTCCAGTACTCAGCCATTAGCAACAATTTCGTGGAAAACATCTCTGTGGGAGTTCCTAGGTATTGGGGACCATTACAGAAAAACACAACGCGGGAGAGGTAACAGAGGGTCGTCTTTATGATATTTTATCCGAAGAGAATTGTAGGGAAGGACTATTGTTTTAAGGTCTGTAGCAGATCAGGAAGATATCCTGATGGCCACACCTGGACGAGGAGGAGGAGGAGGAGGAGGAGGAGGAGGAGGAGGAGGAGGAGGAGGAGGAAGGAAGGAAGGGGGGGGGAGAAAAACCAAACTTTTTGGCTGAATATGTTTTGCGTCCTTTTCTTCTCACGATTCACAAAGGTTAATATCGCGTTAGGTTAATTTATTTCATGTCTTTATTTCACTTCTTTATTTCACTACTTTCCTCGTATAATTTTCCTCTCTCTCTCTCTCTCTCTCTCTCTCTCTCTCTCGTCTCTCTCTTTCTCTCTCTCTCTCTCTCACACACCACCCTTATATTTTTCTTCCTTATCCATATCCCTCTTTCCATCGTCTCGCTAACGCACTCTTTGTGATGAATATGCTCTTGAGTAAAAAAAATTATAATATTTTTTTCCTCGTATACGTTAGCAAGCAGAAGCATTTCAAATCTTCTTGCAAAGTATTTTTTTTATTTAAGAAAATGTTTAAGGATTATGACCTTGTCTCCTTTATACACCCACCATCTTTCGTTCTCTTATATCCTCGATCTTGGAAGTAATATTGCACTTGAATTTCGTGCATGTGACACACACACATATATATATATATATATATATATATATATATATATATATATATATATATATATATATATATATATATATTATATATTAAAAATGTGTGTATGCAACGGCAAGTTCCGAGAACTGCCTTATATATAAAATTATACAAAGAGGGAAGTTCTAAAGCACTCTCATCCCTTGTTTCTTTTATGAAGAAGAGATATTGCCTGCGGGATTAAAAGTGCACCTTTTTTGTACCGTGTTGTCATTTCGTTCCGCGTCGTTCATCGCGAAGATATAACGGCCCAAAGAACTACACCACGACGATATCGTTCTCCGGAGAACTCGCCTCTCTTAATAGACTAATGGTTGCAGCGTTTTTTTTTTTATCTGTATGAATTATCCTTTTAAAGGGATGTCTCCACAGAGTTTTCTGAATAAGGGAGTTTGTATCAAATCCCAGGAATGTGGGGTTACTCTCTCCTTCTAAGACCTCGAGAGAAGTCAAGCTTTTTAACGATGATGAGAAATTTTCTTGTCTGATGAAAAAAAAAAGAGTGCACGGATCATAATATATATGTAATAGTGTGGCCACAGTGTCGTTATTCCAAAAGACAATAACTTAATAATACTTAAGAAAAAGGCACGAAACGGATAATAAGGAAGAAAGGAGAAAAGGGAATACGATAATGATTTTTCTTAGCGAAGGGATTTTGTTACTCAAAACATTAGGCTTTTAAGCCATCAGACATCTGGTTTTCATCTCCCCCCAAAAAGCCTCTGTCCGTACCAGCGATTAGTGACCAACAAGAGATTATGGTCGATGAGGGATATCGCCCAGGCATATTCGAGAAATTGGAAACTACTCTCATTAGCGCCTATGACTAATCGCCGTTTCCCTTCGTGAACAGGTCAGAGAGAGCCATCTGGCATACGTTAAAAAGGAATTCTATGACCCGTTGTTAGAAAGAGGGAAGTACAAATTCTTAAAGCTCCACCCTCCAAAGGTAGGCCTCTAGTTATCGACGAATCAAAAGCCATGAGTGTTGGTCATAAGACAGCCCAAAAGGGGTTATCAACGAATGACCTATGAGGTTACCAAGGGATACGCCCCTAAGAAGCCAGGACATGAAGAAGGAGGCGTATACAAATTCAGAGCCTACGAATCATTGTAAAAGACATGACAGGAAGGCGGTCTTGTATAATGTCTGTAGCCACTAACACACAAAAAGTCTTTCAGAAAATGCCACACCCAGTCAAAATCCCAAAATCCAAAGGACGGGGCTAAGGAGATTTTCAACCCAACAAAAAGGTCAGACAGAGAGAGAGAGAGCAGAGAAAAAGGGGAACAGAGAAGCCAAGAGAGAGAACAACCGGGGAGCCTGAGGGGAGAACTGCAGTGGCATGGCATGAAACAGAGAAGGACAGAAGAATCCCCAGAAGAAGAAACAGTGCAAAAGTGTGGTGTGCGAAGCAATCAAAGACAGTGACAGTGACAATCAATACTCAGTTAAATTTCCTCGTGCCTATAGACTCGTAATTGCAACAAGTGCCAATTAAGTTTTTATCAGTCCAAGAGCCCAGTAACTCAGAAGGTGGAAAACAACTGTGTAAGAACCCCTAACGAAGAATAAACTTAATGCAAAGAAACATATCAATTAATTTTCTCATCCTAACAGAACCCCTTTACCTAATCCCCCAAAGTACAGCCTCCACGGCACACGTTACCTTAGATCTGTTGCGAAGAAAGTAAGTACCTAGCACAGATAATTGCTGTGTCTTTTGTCTCTTCCTATCCTTACCGCTCGACATCAATTAATCTTGTCACTATATCAATCTTTAATCTCATCGTATCCCATCGCTCTGCCACCAATAAATCTTGTTACTATATCAATCTTTATCTCATCGTATCCCACGCCGCTGCCACCAATTTTATCTGTGCTGGTACTTACTTTCTTCGCACAGATCTAAGGTAAACGTGTGCCGTGGAGGCTGTACTTTGGGGAATTAGGTAAAGGGTTCTGTTAGGATGAGAAATTAATTGATATGTTTTCTTTGCATTAAGTTTTACCTAATTCCCCAAAGTACAGCCTCCACGGCCACACGTACCTTAGATCTGTGCGAAAGAAAGTAAGTACCAGCACAGATAATGCTGTGTCTTTTGTCTCTTCCTATCCTTACCGCTCGACATCAGTTAATCTTGTCACTATATCAATCTTTATCTCATCGTATCCCACCGCTCTGCCACCAATTAATCTTGTTACTATATCAATCTTTATCTCAGCGTATCCCACGCTGCACCAATTTTATCTGTGCTGGTACTTACTTTCTTCGCACAGATCTAAGGTAACGTGTGCCGTGGAGGCTGTACTTTGGGGAATTAGGTAAAGGGGTTCTGTTAGGATGAGAAATTAATTGATATGTTTCTTTGCATTAAGTTTATTCTTCGTTAGGGGTTCTTACACATGTTTTCCACCTTCTGAGTTACTGGGCTCTTGGACTGATAAAACTTAATTGGCACTGTTTGTTGCAATTACGAGTCTATAGGCACGAGGGAAATTTACTGAGTATTGATTGTCACTTTCACTGTCTTTGATTGCTTCGCACACCACACTTTTGCACCTGTTCTTCTTCTGGGGATTCTTCTGTCCTTCTCTGTTTTCACGGCCATGCCACTGCAGTTCTCCCCTCAGGCTCCCCGGTTGTTCTCTCTCTTGGCTTCCCTGTTCCCCTTTTTTCTCTGCTCTCTCTCTCTCTTGTCTGACCTTTTTGTTGGGTTGAAATCTCCTTAGCCTTTTAGCCTTTGGTTTTGGATTTTGGGATTTTGACTGGGTGTGGCATTTTCTGAAAGACTTTTTGTGTGTTAGTGGCTACAGACATTATACAAGACCGCCTTCCTGTCATGTCTTTTACAATGATTCGTAGGCTCTGAATTTGTATACGCCTCCTTCTTCATGTCCTGGCTTCTTAGGGGCGTATCCCTTGGTAACCTCATAGGTCATTCGTTGATACCCCTTTTGGGCTGTCTTATGACCAACACTCATGGCTTTTGATTCGTCGATACTAGAGCCTACCTTTGGGAGGGTGGAGCTTTTAAGAATTTGGTACTTCCCTCTTTCTAACAACGGGTCATAGAATTCCTTTTTAACGTATGCCAGATGGCTCTCTCTGACCCTGTTCACGAAGGGAACGGCGATTAGTCAATAGGCGCTAATGAGAGTACTTTCCAATTTCTCGAATATGCCTGGGCGATATCCCTCATCGACCATAATCTCTTGTTGGTCACTAATCGCTGGTACGGACAGAGTTTTTTGTGGGGGAGATGAAAACCAGATGTCTGATGGCTAAAAGCCTAATGTTTTTGAGTAACAAATCCCTTCGCTAAGAAAATCATTATCGTATTCCCTTTTTCTCCTTTCTTCCTTATTATCCGTTTCGTGCCTTTTTCTTAAGTATTATTAAGTTATTGTCTTTGGAATAACGACACTGTGCCACCACATTACATATATATATATATATATATATATATATATATATATATATATATATATATATATATATATATAGATATATATATATATATATACACACACATATTATCTGTATATATATATATATATATATATTATATAGATATATATATATATATATATATATGTGTGTGTATATATATATATATATATATATATATATATATAGTATATATATATATATATATATATATATATATATTATATATATAGATATATTATATATATATATATATATATATATATATATATATATATATATATATATATATATATATTACCATGAATCACAAAATTAAGCACGTTGCTTTTGTTTGGCCACCAGCAGAAGCCAAAAACAAAAGAACAGAGTGCCCAGTACTTTCGTGTATTTAACACATCTTGTGCCCTGAAGATGTGTTAAATACACGAAAGTACTTGGCACTCTGTCTTTTCTTTTTTAAAAATGATCCCTGTGGCTTCTGCTGATATATATATATATATATATATATATATATATATATATATATATATATATATATATGTATATATATATATATATATATAATATAAATATATATATATATATATATATATATATATATATATATATATATATATATATATATATATATATATATATATATATATGTATATATATTTTATCTCAATGAATTGAGGAGGTTATCGGAAAGTCAGTGAAAGGGGCCTTTTACTTTACTGAATGCTGTACTTGTCTGACATAGAGAAAATTTAACTTCGTTGTTTACAAAAAGATTCAAGAGAATTTCTTACAATTTGACTAGTGAATTTTGTCCTTCACTTCCTCAGATACTGAGCACTTCGTCAACCCGATCCCAAAGACAAGGAATGCTTGTTTAAAGATGTTATAATCATTCATGTCAGGTTTACAATTAAGAGCGAACCTTGTCTTTTACTCTTTACTTTTTGATAAGATCGCTTGGGTCAACACTGGAACTTATGTATCAGCTAAGACTGAATTATTTGTGGCCTCAAATACCAAGTTCTTACACCTGTACAGTCAGTCAGATGTTTCGACATTTTCATTAGTCGTTGCCAAACAAACTCTGAAAATTGTCCAATCTCATTAAAATGAGAGTAGTATGTTAGATCAGGCCAGATCCTGGTTAAGATTAGAATATTCCTCAGGGACGTTTTTGAAAGAGGCGATTTGACGTTTGGTTTTGCATGATATTGGGAGTTTTGAACGATCCTTTACGCTCAGCACAAAGGTGCATCACATTTCTACTTCTCCCAACATGAAGGTGGATGATATATATAGCCTGAAATTTATTGAAAGACTATTTTGCTTCACTTTTAAGGATGCTGTGTGTTCAGCTTATGCTGCCATATAGAGACGGAGTTTATATTGTTACACAATCGTATTCAGATTTTATTGTGCCATTTTTTTCTTACATTTAGATTATTCATTAATTTGACTACTCAATGACTTATTGACAAGGTACACATTTTGTTATGCTATGCAACTAAAAAAGGTGTAAAATATATTTTGTGTTTAAAGATAAACTTTTAATTCTCAAATTTTTTTTTTTTATTATTTACAGGTATGTAAGTCTGGCTGAAGGAATCCCCTTACACAACCACTGGGCGAAATCGCGGACTTCCTAATCAGGGTTCTCGATTGGGTGAGTTGGCACTCATGTGTAGTTCACATCTCCGTCAATTGGAGGATAGGTCAGTTTCCTCATTTACACACACACACACACACACACACATATATATATATATATATATATATATATAAAAATATATATATATATATATATATATATATATATATATATATATATAGATATATATATATATATACTGTTAATTTTTTTTGTGCATGATTTGTGTGTTTGCCTCTACCGTGTACAAGAGGCTGAGTTTCTGCTTGTAATGCGCACAGGTACAAACAGCCTTCATGTATTCTCATCTGACCAATAAACGGTTTGGTCGATAGTGCAGATCGCGTAGGGAGAGTGATTTTTTCTTCTATGAAAATTCTGTCTCTTGTCTTCGCACTCTTATTTATGCTCTTGGAGGTTCCAGAATGCTTATTTTTATTTTCTTCAATAATAAATAGTGCTTATATATATATATATATATATATATATATATATATATATATATATATATATATAATATATATATATATATATATAGAACACTATTCTTGAAGAAAATAAGCATTCTTGAACTCCAAGAGAATGAATTGGAGTGCGAAATCAAGAGACAGAATTTTCATGGAAGAAAAAAAATATATATATATATGTGTATATATATATATATATATATATATATATATATATATATATATATATATATATATTCTCCTTGTTTGTCTTTTTATTAAAAGCAATGCTGGATTACGTGGCAACTTGAACTTCGGTATGATAAGCTGTTATTTATTTCGTGTTACATTTGCCATAGTATTTTCACATGTTTGTCAAGTCTGGCACACTTTCGGAGTTTTAAATATATTAAGCTTATGAAATAGTATACACTTCCGAGTATACATCTGCCTGCCCACGCATGAACTTTGTTATGGCTAAATGTAATACCGAAGCCGTCACCCTTTGATAGCTCATAATCCACATGTTTCAGTCATTTTTTGTTGTTAGAAGTGAATCTAGGCCTTAATAATGATCTTTGGCACCGTATTTCAAATAACTCATATTTGAAATATATTTCATGTACCTAGTCATCCGATGCGTTCAGATCTTCACAGAAAGTTCCATCCACCACAAAGTACCAGATATGCCGGGGACTCTCACAGTCTCATACTTTATTTTCTTTTGCGATAAGTTCTTCACATTCACAAGACAGATTTGGAGAAGTTTTCATCTTGTTGCGACCAAAGTGTGTACGGATATTTCGAATCCTACAGTTGACTCGTTGGAATGACAACTTTTTGTTGTCGAGTTGTTCTGGCATGAATCTCAGTTCATGTTCTTATACGTCTTTATTTTACTTCATTGTCTCTCGTTCTTAGCGTATTTATTTCTCTCTAATTTCCTTTCCTGTACTAAGCTACTGTCACATAATCATTAGATCACCTTTGGTATCGGAGCATTGATGCCTCAGCCACCTTTGGAACCTTCACTGCCGTGAAGTCGCCAACTCTATCGAGAACTGACCAATCATGGTGATTCAAATGTAAGAAGTCGTACGAAAATGTGTAAAAACTAATATTAGTGATAAATATCTTTCTATCATAGGACCTGATTATTTTGGAATTCATCGTTACAAAAAAGGTTTCCAGCATTAAAAACCCAAGCACATCTATGCAGTTATTTATCGCTTAATCTTTGGCTCGTCTTTTTTTCTTTCTTTCTTTCGCTTGTCTGTTGTAGAAACATAGTCTTATTAATCTTTCGGTTTAGCTATGTGTGTGGTGCCGTTTCCTCCGTCTAATATTTGTCTTATAACTTTATATATGTCGAATTATAATGTATGTTTTAATGTGATTCTTGTAAAATGGCATGTAAATAATTTCAGCCTTGAAAATGCAACGATAGCAACTTTCTGAAACGGTGGTATAATAAACTATAGTGGTTAGTGGTGCTTTTCCTTCGCCTTCGAAGATATATATATATATATATATATATATATATATATATATATATATATATATATATCTTATATATATATATATATATATATATATATATATAGTATATATATAAGATATATATATATATATATATATATATATATATATATATATATAAAAAATGTATATCTATATGTATATATATATAATGTATATGTGTATGCGCGCACACGCGCGTGTATGGATATACATTTTCATTACGACTACAGCGAGAGGTTCACGTTTGTACAAAGGCCCACACACGACGCACATTTTAAGAAATGGGTAGAAATTCCCCAAGACGAGGCTCGCTTACTTAAACATATTTAATCGTCCAAAGCTTTCCCCCTTAAAGAAAAGTATGCTAATGAAGTGCGCGCAGACTAATTAATGTTTACTAAGTTTTTTCTTGCCTACTCTATTCCTTGACATCGTGTGTTGCCCCGCCATCTTGGCTGGACCTCTGAAGTTAGAACGAAGTCGTCAGATAGAGTTCTTTTTGGAAGGTGAATATTTGATTTGCCTCTGTGACTGCCGGCTGTTTTCTTTCTCTCTTTTGTAGCTTTGCCTCCTGGCGAGTTCCGATGATGCGGATGTAAAGAATTTCATTTCTCGTGTGTAAGTTGTGTGTGTATGTGTGTGTGTGTGTGCATGCGTACACGCTCTCGTACTTGTTTCTACAAGTTTCAGTGAGGTACTGAGCGGCGGAACGTGCTTCATGACTGTTAAATTCGTCTGGTAGGTTTCCGGAATTATTAATGTCCCCGCTAAATGTCAGCGTGTTCTCTTGTGTAATCAAATATTAATAGAGAAAATTTTGGTTTGATTTTCTCTCTTTTATATAACATATTTCTGAGCCTATGATCATCAAAATTCAACGTAAACCATTATGTTATTGTCTTCATTTTAAAAACGGTATGTAGCACTGTAAAAACTAAGGTCTGCGTGGCTCCATCTATTCAAACGGAAGATGAAGGACGGGAATGAATAATGATTGAATCCCAAGAAAATGGGCCAGGTGCTGTTCGCTGTAAATGAAGAATGTGCTGTTCCTCAGACGAATTTGTCGCCGCCGAAAGTCTCAGATTGAAGAGGTAAATGGGATAGGCGTCCACTCCATGAAGTAATTGCGCGGCATATCTTTAATTGGGAGGGGCGTTTATTTCATCCTAATTAATAGGCCATATTCCCTACCTTAAAGGGCAAGATGACCTGTGTTCTTGTCTAACAGATGGGGCTGAGGGGCCGTAACCCTTGCATTTAACAACTGGGGTAGTAGGGTTACATTCCTGCTTTTAACAGATGATGTAAAGGCTGACATCCCTGTATTTTCTAAATGGGGTGAGGGACTCTATCATGTTTCTGATGAAGTAGATCAGTTTGTGCCTCCCTGCATTTGATAAAATAGTCAGGAATGCTGCAAACCCCTTTGATAAATGAGTTCCATCCCCGCGGTTCTCCCTTGAAAAGCCCGACAACTGGCCGCTTCCTTGTCTTTTTGATCAAGTCTTCTCAGAGGACTACGTAATTAAGCCCTGACTTGGCGCATTCTCCTGGGAGATTGCTTATATGAATGACTGAGGCATTCTTTGTTTGTGTCCTCCTCTACTAATCATCCTTTCGCTAATGTTCGTACATTGATATTTTTCGCTGTTGATGTTTCCCGTAGCATTGGTACATGAAGGCTCTCTCGCTATGTCAGTCTGTTACTTGCAAAATTGTGCAGTATACACACCTGGAAGATTTTTTAATCATATAATAATGCGTTTTTATTTCAGTGGTCGGAAAGAGTTCAGATTACACAGGCCGCTTAAATTTTTCATGTTAATGATGCTTTGATATAGATAGGCAGAATCATAATAATACAGGACAAACGACCGCGGTATCTGCTCTTTTTTTTTCTTTTCAATGTTTGGCCGTTTTGTGTCATGGAAGCATTTTTGTTAATTACGTAGGTGGGGACTAATTCAATCTCTTTCCCCCCGCCCCCACCCCCGCCCCCCCCCCCAAAAAAAAAAAAAAAAAAAAGCCCCCCCCCCCCCCCCCCCCCCCCCCCCCAAAAAAAAAAAAAAAAAAAAAAAAAAACACTCCCCAATGAAAGATGCCCACAAAGTAATATTGATGATTACAAAGCCGAACACATGCAAATTCAAATCATTACCAAGAAATATATTGATTGAAAATGAAGCAAAAGTTGTTTGTTATCACCCCCCCCCCCCCCCCCCCCCCCCACCCCCCCCCCCCGCCCCCCCCACCCCCCCCCCCCCCTCCCCCCCCCCCCACCCCCCCCCCCCCCCCCCCCCCCCCCCCCCCCCCCCCCCCCCCCCCCCCCCCTCCCCCCTTTTCCCCCCACCCTCCTGTAAAAGATCTGAAGGGCTCCATTTGACGGGACACTCAGAAGAGGTCGTATTGCAACAATATTTTCAATTTAGAATCGTAATATCAAAACTTCCATATTTGATCCGACAGAATTTTTCTTCGTGTGGAGGAGTATCAGAGACGCCGACACATCGTCAATAAGGAAAGTTTTCTGGCGCATTCCGGGGAATGAGATTCTAAAGTGAGCAATATTAAGTAATATTGAGTAACTTTGATTTTGGGGAAATGAGAGAAAGGATACAATTTTTTAATCTCCTTCTTCAAGAGGAGGAAATAGCGTTGTTGTCGGCGATTGCTTCTGTGACAAACTTTTCATCCTCGGGTTCATCGGATACGTCGCTCGTTCCTCAGATCTTGCGGATCCTAATCTTTTGTTTCGCCCCCCAAGTTTTGTATCACTTTGTTCACAGATAAATCTCTATTTCACACGTGCGGTCAATATCGGGTTTTCTGGGGCGCCTGGCTTACAAAAAAACAGGGTTTAAAACAAAAACCCCCGCGCCCCCCCCCCCCCCCCCCCCCCCGGCCCCCCCCCCCCCCCCAAAAGAAAAAGTTTAATTGATTATAAAACAAGTTGTTTTCGCCTGCTGAATTCATGGCAGAATGTACCTTTATTGTAATCTAAAGCAAATATGGGTAGTAAATACCTTATATACTATATATGAAGTGAAATTATTTGGTGTACAGCACTTCACTATTTGTCGTGCTACTAAAGATTCACTCACCTTTGTCAGCAGACTAGTGTTGGGGAGAGAGAGAGAGAGAGAGAGAGAATACTAATTGAAAAACGGGGAAAGTACCTCGGCCAAGTAATTTACTAGATATAAATCATCAGATATCTCTTCTTTCTCTCACAGTGAACTGCTGTACTGTGCTCTAATTTCAGCAATATTGCTAAATGCAATGTGAAATAATTTGTAAGGTGCGTGATTCATCCAAAATGCGTGTTTATTACAGTGTCATAAAGAATAAACATTAAATTGTCGTTCTGGCTGCGTTTGCTTGTTTCTTACTCATCAGGATATTGCAAAGTCATGTGTGGATTTTTACGACTGTCAGCAAGGGATAAAGTTTTGGGGGAGATCGGGACCTGGATAAGGAACCGTGTCAGGGGAGAGGATTGCTAAGCGCTGGTCGAGGTTTTAAAGGTGATACTAAAGATTGCATGAATTAAATAATAGAATATCAGGTTGAAATATGATTTAAAACGAAATTAGACTCTCTCCTCTTTCACTTGATCTTGTTTTCTTATTGGATATGCATGAATTAGTCATATATCATTTACGCAATTATAGTGAGGGCTTCGCTGTTGCTCAGACTTGCTTTGAACATGCAATGCAAAAACCTCACTGCTTTCATGAAACATGAGTGTTCATAAAAAAATTTGATTGTAGTTTTTTATCATACAAAATATACTGTTTTTGAAGAACAATTCGTGGTCAATTATTCCTTCTCAGCAGAGGCAACAGCAGATTATAGTGTCCAGTGAGAGGTCCTAGGTTCGGTTCCAAAGAGAACAAAGACTCTGTTGGCACGTTTCGGTGAATACTGTCTTGGATATGTAAAAAAGTAAGTTGTTAATTACGTAGGTACCTGTCAGTCAAGTTCGTTGGGGGTACAATAGGGTGGAGAAAGACAGGGGTTAGCAGACTTCTTTGGAAGGCTTGCTAAAAACCGGAAAGACACCTTATTTAACCATCTTCCCTCTGCATCACCCTTACAATAGCAAATGTTTATCACATAAGTTTCAACATTTTTTTTTATTTCATATAAATTAAACATCTACCCTCCATTTCCATTAAGAAGCTGTCCCAAATATTTCTCTTGAACAATCCCGCTTAGACACGGAAAATTTCCTCTTGATCTTCACTCCCAGTCTCCTACTTTTCGCACCTCGCCTGTTCATTCACTTAATTCTCCCATCCTAACGTTATGAAATATATTTACTCCCGAATGCCTTTACAGATCATTTATTTAAATCCTGACATCCACATCAACATTCATTACATCAACTTTTTGGTTTCCATTTACCATCATATCCTTACTCTTGTTCACATTTACTTCCATTATCTCCTTTTTCAAAACACTGAAATATCTTCATTGGTTATTGCAGTTTTTCCTTTTTAAAAGATGACTGTGTACTCTCTCTCTTACACTATTCACTTCATAATGAAAACTACTTTAATATTATCCACCCCCTTCACTCGTATAGGCTACATAAGTACTGTAATATTGCCCACCCTCTCCACTCTTATAGACTACATAAGTTTATTATGCCCATATATGCCATACGCAGTTTTTTTTCTTCACTGTCAACTTCTCACATAACTGTTTCTTGAAAAGCGTGTGATTCACATGCAATGTGTCATTTTCTAAACCGCTTACCGTTATTTCCTTAACAATGCTTGAGTCATCAGAAAAGATTTCTGTATCAGTGTCCTGTCATTCACCTTACCTGGTTTACTGGGTAATGTTACTCTCCTGTGATTCGTTCATGTCACCTATATATCGAGAGCAGTCATTAAGGTCCCACATGTATCACAATAAATTCTTCATCCAGACATACTTGAAACACCGTAGTCAGCCACTCGGTTACACTCGTTTCATCCGAAATTCAATATGTTTATATAATGCTATATATATATATATATATATATATATATAATGGTGTGTGTGTGTGTGTGTGTGTGTGGTGTGGTTGTGGTGTGGTGTTGTGTGTGTGTGTGTGTGTTTAGCTAGGAGATCTAGGGTTTTAACTGAAAATGTTACACAACTTACCTTGGGATAACACTGTTTTGGCTTTAGTCTTAAGGTAAGGTAAAACATATACAAAATTACGGCTGAAGACTTTCTTCAGAAGGGGATTGATTTATATAATACAACCTAAAAAAAAGAAAAACAAACTATCAGAAGGGAATATCAGCGTGACTGGGACAAGTAAGCAATGCTCCCGAAATACAAGATGTCAGATGAAAATGAGAGGAGGTGGGGGGGGGGGGGGGGGGGCGGTGTGTGTGTGGTTTATTCCATGAAGAAATCACAAAAAAGGAAAAGCCCGCTTTGTAGGGCACCACAAGAATGGGAATGCAGTGGGGATGCCACTGTGCACAAAGTGATGAGCAGATCCACAGTTGACTAACTCCTGCCTGTAATTGAAAACACAAAAGGTTATCTAATCGAAATAAGGCGCTTGGTGAAGGAATCGAGGTATCGTACAGGGGGTGCTTAAAATGAACTTGAGTTCGATAACTTGGACATTTAACAATTACGTTGCACTTCACTTTACTTCACTGAATCATAAATCAAAACAGCATCAAAGAATAGCACTACAGGTCTCACTGTAGGTATATCACACTGTGAAGGGGAAATGAAAATAGTGAAAGACTGACAGTGACGTAACTGGCTAAGAGTACGTCAATTCTGGCACTTTACCTTCGTCAGGAGATGGATTCCTCGTCTTCAGGGGCGCCGATGGAAGGGAATGGCAAGTGACTAATTATCACAACAAAAGTTACTGAGGCCCATGACAGCCACTGGTTTCAAGG
>NC_087200.1:177141973-177146973 GCF_015104395.2 Macrobrachium nipponense | reverse complement strand
CGATAATGATATATTGCTTCTAGAATTAAAGTGAGGATTTTTTAAAGGTGGAAATAGTTCTTAAAAAAATATATTATTTACCAACAAAGAATAAGACACACTGCCAGTCAGTCTAATTTGTTGCATACTATTTTCTTATACGATGAGGTGTTTTTCTCTTCGCCTATTCAGGCTTTTTTTTTTGCACAATATTGAAAAACGTACGTGCAATAAACTCCAGGTAAGTATATCAATGAGAATGTAGTTAAGGATTCTCGTTTTGTGCAATTGGTAGAAGAAAAGTGTAGTTATTTTGAGAGAGAGAGAGAGAGAGAGAGAGAGAGAGAGAGAGAGAGAGAGAGAGAGACGCTAATAGCGACCGGTTAAAAAGTGATTGAGGTAATTGGAGAGACATGCACGCTGGAAGGGCGAGTTCGTATGACAGCAAGAAAGCTGCATAATAAAAGAAAAGTGTCACATATGACCAGACAGACTGACAGACATCCGGGCTAATAGCTTTCGTATTTCAGAGCACCGTCTTCTGTTTTTAGCCTCCTGCACTGCTGGAACTTGTGAGATAGAAGAAAAAGTGTCGTAAGAAAAGAGATAGCCGTGTTGAAGGAGGCTCTATATTATGAAACGTCATAAACAGCTTCCTGGGAAGATCTTACTTACAAGATCTTACATCTTGTTCGGGTTGCCCCAGGTCCTCAGTGTAGGCACCTCTAATGTCTACCAGAGAGTTGCTAGTACATCTTCCGGTATATTTTGCATCTCCAATCTTGGATGGTCTGGGATGCAGTTTAGATATTTGTCGAGCTTATTCTTAAACACATCTACGCTCACTCCTGATATATTCCTCAGATGAGCTGGCAACGCATTGAATAGACGCTGCATTATCGATGCTGGTGCGTAGTGGATTAATGTCCTGTTGTGCTTTCCTTATTTTTTCCTGGTATAGTTTTTGGGCACTATTAATCTACCTCTGCTTGCTCTTTCTGATATTTTAGTTCCATGATATTTTCTGCTATTCCTTCTATCTGTTTCCATGCCTGAATTATCATTGTAGCGTTCTCTTCTCCTTTCTAGACTATATAATTTTAAGAATTGTAGTCTTTCCCAGTAGTCTAGGTCCTTAACTTCTTCTATTCTAGCTGTAAAGGACCTTTGTACACTCTCTATTTGTGCAATATCCTTTTGATAGTATGGGTACCATATCATATTGGCAATATCAAGTGGACTACGACTATGTTTTATAAAGCATAATCATGTGTTCAGCTTTTCTTGTTTGAAGTGCCGTAACAACATTCCCATTTTTGCTTTACATTTTGCCAACAGAGTTGCTATTTGATCATTGCATAACATGTTCCTATTCATCATCACACCAAGGTCTTTAACTGCTTCCTTATTTGTGATGGTCTCATTATTAGGTCCCTTATATGCATATAGCTTTCTTTCTCTGTCTCCATAATTTATTGATTCAAATTTATCAGAGTTAAATACCATCCTATTTACTCTGCCCAACTCATATACTTTGTTAAGGTCTCTTTGTAGAGCGTTCCTATCTTCATCACAAGTAATTCTCTACTTATTCTTGTGTCATCTGCGAAACTACTCACTACCGAATCCTTCACATTATTGTCTATGTCTTCAATCATAATAACAAACAGTATTGCAGCTAACACCGTACCTTGCGGCACACCACCGGATATTACCTTGACTTCATCTGATTTCTCGTCGTTTGCAATAACTATCTGTTTTCTGTTGTGTAAAAATTCTTTTAACCATCTTCCTACTTTATCCACGATATTGTGTTTTCTAATTTTCTTCGACTAATATATTATGGTCTACTTTATCAAAAGCTTTTGCAAAGTCTAAATAAACCACATCTGTTCCATTTCCGCTTTTCATATTTTTGAATATGTTCTCACGGTGGACTAACAGTTGGGTTTGTGTACTTTTTCCGGGTACGAAACCATGTTGTCCTTTATTAAACAAATTATTTTTTATAAATGTTTCATAATATTTTTCTTCATTACCCTTTCATACACTTTCATAATATGTGATGTTAGGACTCACAGGCCTATAATTTACTTGCCTCTAGTCTTGATCCACTTTTGAAAGTAGGGTAATATATGCTAATTTGTGCTCATCATAAATCTTGCCTGTATCTACACTTTGTCTTAATAATATTGCAAGTGGCTTTGCGATAGAATGAACTACTTTCTTTAACAAAATAGCAGGAATTCCATCAGGCCCTGCAGCAGCTCATTTTTAATTTCATTAATAGCCTGCACAATATCAGCTTCATTAATATCTATGTCAGCTAAATATTCACTATTTTCATCCCTTACTTTCTATATCATTATCTTCATTATCTATTCTAGGGGTGAATTCTCTCTTATATCGTTCTGCCAGTATGTTGCAAATTTCCTTTTTTTCATTCGTTAATCTCCCTTCAATTCTCAGAGGGCCTATTTCTATTCTTCTTTTATTCATCTTCTTCGCATATATGAGTATAATAGCTTGGGGTTTTGCTTGATATTTAATAGGGTTTTTTTCTTCCAAGTCCCGTTTTTTCATTTTCTTTTGATTGTATAATCTTTTGTTCTGCATTTTCTATCTTACTTTTTAGTTCTATAACTTTCCATGCATTTTTTTCTTTTGCAAGACCTTTTTTCCACTTTCTGATTTTCTGGAACAAGATCCTTCTGTCTCTTGGTATGCATGAATGATGTTTACTTTTCTCTTCGTATTATCCACTATTTTCTCCAATATTTTATATAATATCTCCGTATTTACCCTTATGTCATCACTTACGAAAATGTTATTCCAATCTTTGTTTAATTCTTCATTAATTTCTGACCATTTTATATTTTTACTGTAGAAGTTGTATTTTCCATATCCTTCCCACTTTTTCATTTCTTGCTTATCTCTATTTTCACTTGCTTTGGAATGAACTGTTAATTCTATGACATTATGGTCTGAAATATTCGCATTATAAACTATTATTTCTTTAACATAATTCATCTCGTTCACAAATACTAGGTCTAAAGTATTTTCCTTTCTTGTTGGCAGGTGATTTATTTGTTGAATGTTTGTATTCTAGTAGCATATCTAATAGCTTTTCAAATTGCCTCTTATCTTCTGCACTACTATTACTCTCTTTTTTATATGTATAAGTACAACCACAATCTCCTATTCGTTCTTTCCATTCTACGAAAGGAAAGTTGAAGTACCAGATAGGAGAATAGTCCATCCTTGTGATTTCTACATATATCATCCAATTTTTCAATTATTAAGTCAAACTCTTTAGTATTAGGAGGTCTATATATTACTATGTTCATCAATTTTTCAGATTCAAATTCCTACCGCTATTAGTTCACATTCTGAGTTACTATATTTCTATATATTTTTCCTTGTTTTTTGTCTTTCCCATATATTGCGGTTCCCCCTTGATTCCTATTTTTTTCTATCTGATCTATAAGTTTGGAACCCTTTTATTTGATCATCATTCCCAGTCCCCTCTTGGGCTTGGGAATACCAGGTTTCACTTATATTCATTATATCTATTTTCTTGTTCATTTTGGGGTTAGTTCTTCTAAGTACTCTATTTTTCTTTTTGAGTTACTCGTAACTAAACCCTGCGCATTCATCACTATGATGGTTTGCGTCTCCTTCATTTAATACTGGTAGTAATAAGGATTTTCCCATGTCTCTTTCCTGTTCTGGTATGTTGTTCTTTTTTTCATTTCCAGAAATTCTGACATTAAAAAAATCCAACTTTTCCATAATATTTGATTCCTTCCTTCATCATAATTATTCATTTTGTGTCTGAATCTGCAATTTTCTCCGTTTCTGCAATATCCTCTTGCATAATAAATACAGTTATTATCTCTTGAGTAGAATTTCGGAGCTGATGCTTTGAAATTTTTTGCCGACACCTCTGCATATCTCATTGGTGGTTTGCTTTTCTCTTTTACCTGATATTCTTGATTTCTCTCTTTATTTTGTTTCTTTTCTTATTTGGATTTTATTACTTGGTTGGTTATTTATTTGATTATGATTCATGGCTACAGGGTGCATATATTTGCATTTTTTGTCGAACTTACATCCTTTTCCTTCTTTTAGGTTTTTACATATTTTTGGATGCAGATCTCTGCAATCATCCCCATATCCATCTAAGTATGCACATTTACCATATATTTCATAGTTTTTGACATATCTTAGGATGTTTGTAGTAACATCTTTCTCCAAATCTGCAATTCCCTCTTTTCAAAAGGTTGCAGATTTTGTCTTTCTTGTCTATTTTTTCCTCTTTCCCGTCATTGTATAGATCTGGGTAGAGCCTCTTCGGGATTTGCTTTTCTGTTGTCATATCGTAATTTATTTCTTCGTAGTATGCTGCTTTATTTTTTTTTTTTTTTTGCCTCATATGTAGTATCAATGAGTATCTCTGCATCCATACCTTTTATCTTGTTCTTTGTTTTCCTTATTTTTTTCTGTCATTTCATTTTTGTTTACTTCTCTTCCGTTTTTCCTCTTCTTCTTTTTCTTCTTCTTCTTCCTCTTCCTCTTCTTCTTCATCCTCAACTATTTGTACATTCAATCTTGATTTAATAACATTGTCCTATCCATGATAGACATGTTGAAACAAAAAATTCTTGTATCTTTTCTCAAATCTTGTATTACCTCAGCACACTGTGGATGGGTCGGAATGTTGCATGCAGCACATTTTCTGATTAGGTTTTGTGGATTGACTATGCTATACCAAACCTTAACACAGTTTGCATGTTTTTGGCATTCTTTTTCCTAATGCATCAATTAGGATATTCACAAGATTCACCTTATTCATTTTCTTTGTCGGAATATGTTGGTTTATGTATATTTTCTTTATGAGTCTCTTGACCACTTGGATTTTATTTGGAACTTCTTCAATTATTTTCAAGATGTTTTCATTAGATTTGTTCCAGTTTGAAGGATTATCCTTCTAATATATCTATGAATGCTTTGTATCTTTT
>NC_087200.1:177099473-177134473 GCF_015104395.2 Macrobrachium nipponense | reverse complement strand
GGAAAGTCGCTTGACGAAAACCCATCAACATTAACTTTCGATCTGCATCTTTCACGGGTGATTCAGTTAACTATATTTAGAATGGGAACGCCATAGTGACTCAAAATTCCATGATATTTGTCTGTTAACGTTATCAAATAGTCTCTCGTAATCAACGAAATCCAACTCTTGCAGTCGTATTACCTGTAACAATTGTAGTACCTATTTTTGAAGTGAATTCTCAGTTTTCTTACGTCGGTTCCCATATCCTAGTTGTCTGTTTATAGCTACAGTGAGAATTTTATGATACAGGTATTCAACAACTTTATTCCCATCTGTAGTATTTTCAGCTCATTCCTTTATTTTCTGTGACATATCATATATTCCTCTTTTTTGTTATACGGAAATTTTCACCCCATTCCCTGATGGACATAACACGAAACCTGGTCCTCTGCTGCATCCAGCTACACCCTCGTCCCTCATCATCCATCACCATTTCATCCCTGATCCCTGGGGCCCCCCCTTTGACTGCCCCCCCCCCCCCCAATTTCTTCAACCTTGTCTGTCCTCTCCATCTCCGTTTTATCTCTTTATCTGAATACCATTAAGATGGTGTAAAGAAGGAGAGGAAAGCATCCAACTTAGGCTCCCTGAGCTAATCCAAGCGGAAACTTGAAAGGAGTTTACTGTTTGTGAGTGACATTCTTCCCCGTCAGTGTTCCCGGAGGCAGATGAGAGGAGTTTCAATTGAAACCCATTAGTCTCTCTTTCTGTGTGTGCGAGCTTTTTGTTTTATCAAGTTTTCGGATTTTAGTCGGGTTGAAGTATTCTACATTTTTTTCTCTTAGTATTTTACTTTCTGCACTCATTTTATGTTGTTATTCTCTCTCTCTCTCTCTCTCTCTCTCTCTCTCTCTCTCTCTCTCTCTCTCTAAAACACACACACACACTTTTATCTGTTTTCTTTTAACGATTTCCTTTTGTTTTTTATTTTTTTTTTCAAAGGCAGGTTCTTTTGCTTTGCTCATTGTCTGTGTTTGAGTTTTGTAAGAATGTCGCTATTAACGAAATATATATGGGAATGTGGTTCATAAAGTTGAATAAAAAAAATTATATATAGAGAAAGGAGAATACGCACAAAAAACTGCTATCCAGAGATTACTAGCAAACAGCCAATAACGCCATTATTAAATGAAAAGCTCTCTACTGAAATTGAAACAGTACAAACCATATAGCAAAATACGACAAGGATCCGAACTTAATAACATAATATGTCTGTGCGCACACACACAGAGACATATTATATTATTAAGTTCGGATCCTTGTCGTATTTTGCTATATGTTTGTATATATCTATATATATATATATATATATATCTATATATATATATATTATATATATATATATGTAGTATATCGCTGCTCATTCTGCTTGTCCAGTTCCTTGACTTCATACGTTAACTTATATAGACACTTTTTTTTCTCTCTGACGTCACCTCCCATATTTTGCCCAACAAACTTCGCCTCTCCGAGTTCCAATATTTTCCCCTTGACATTTTTATTTTCATCTTGTCCTCATTTCCTGTGTCATTAATCTCCATTACTGAGAGGACAAAGACTTAGTGGACTGGTCCATGTATTACTCTCAGGGAAGTCTACTAAAAGAAGTGATTAAGGGTATATTGAAAGGTAAGAAACGAAGAGAAAGACTTATGCGAGATTCGTATAGAAGAGGAATGAAAAGAAGTACTCAGACTATGCCAGGTTGAAGTTGATTCTGTACAGTATATATGGTCGTCCTCATATATCTTTTCCCCGTTACTGTATGACGAAGTCACATCAACGGCTCAGTTATTTAAATTTTCAGTTTTTGTTTCAGCAGTCGCTTCTTCATTCTCCTTCCTTCAGGATTTCTGTTGATGAAGATATTCATGCCTTGACCAATCTGTTTTTTATTTTTATTTTATCACCATCATCCTTTTTTCTTATGGTAAGATATGTTTATTTTCTTTTTTACCACCATCATCCTTTTTACTTATGGTGAGATATGTTTGTTTTATCCTGTCCCCCCTCCCCCCCATCCTCTCCTTTACATTTTTGCAATTCACTTTCCTGAAATTTAGATATTTGCTCCTTCTTTTACCCTTACCCCTTGCTGTTGAGGAAGCCTTTTCTGCCTCCGACTCCCCGGGCCCTTCCTTGTGATGTCATTTCTTCTTTCTTCTCCTCTTGACTTTCTAGTGAACGAATGGCCTCCTTTCTGCCCTCCTCCTCCTCCTCCTCCTCCTCCTCCTCCTCCTCCTCCCCTCCTCCTCCTCCTCCTCCTCACGTATTGCTTTCCAATATAGTCTCGTAACATTCTTCCAAACTTTCCTGTCGTCTTGAATTTGGAAGCCCTTTGGTATTAAGCAGTGCTTAATGAGCGCTAATTTCCATTCGGGTGAGGGAAAACTTGCGGGAAAGGCTTACAACTTTTTAAGTCTCTCTCTCTCTCTCTCTCTCTCTCTCTCTCTCTCTCTCTCTCTCTCTCAGCGAGTCACTGGAATTTCGTTTTATCTGTTGAGGTTGGTTTTTGTGTGCACTTTCTCGTTCTCGTTGTTGTTATTGTTTTTATGAGCAACATGGAAGGTGTACGCCAAAGCCTTTGCAACTAATATATATTGTTTTCTTTTTTTTTACTTGTTTTTTATAGGCGTGGGATAGAAAAGGTCATTACTCAACTCACCCCGTGGGCTTTTGAAGAAAAAAAATATGCCTTTTAAAATTCTTTGCCCTAGGGATTTATAACTAAGTTCATCCGCGGAAATGTACGTGAAAATTCCGTTTAAAATTATGATTTTTGAAAGGGCAAATGTTATATTTAGAGATATATAAGCTGAATATTTAGGGTCAGGTAATGAGAAATGACCTATACCAATTTTTTTTATGACTTAAGCTTTTAGAAAAATATTTTTTTATGTATACATTTGCAATGGCATTTTCCGGAAACGTCTGGAAAAAACAAAAGATTAGAAGGTTAGCTCGGCCCACATATTCACATCAATGATGGTTTTAGAATTTATATTTATTAAGGTAAGGTATGTCTGGACGTGGGTGGTTCGAGTGGAAAGTGAGAGAGGAATCATAATTTTTTTTCTATAAAAGTGAAGGTGATAAAGGGAAACGAGCATTATAGGGGCATAACGTTGCTTAGACCATGGATTGGACCAACGAAACACACTTCAGTTTTAAGTATGAAAGTAAAAGGGAAAGGTTGTACGGGACGAAAGTGTATGTACCTAGAAGAAATATACTATATAATAAATAGAGGCAATGCGGAGGTTGTTGAGGATGTGACTTGTCTCGTGTAAAAGTGGGTCCTAGACATTGGTGTGATTTGTCTCCGTGAGGGGGTTGGGGTGGTAAGGGGTGATGCGAGACCTCAGAGGAACGACTGTGAATGTTGGTGTCAATTTGAGGGACAAGGAAATGGGTTGTACATGGAATGTTGAGTGACTGATGTTTGTGGATATTATAGTGAATAGAAACGTTAGATGTTTGCACATGATGCACCCCTAGTTGAGGATAGTGAAGAGAACCTGCAGAAGTCAGAGAAATGGTTTGGAATTGTTTGTAAAAGAAGTCAGTTGAAAGTAAATGTGAAGAATATTGGGGCAAATGGAAACTAGCAATATGGTGCAAAAAATAATATCCTTGTGGATGAAGGGAGAACCAAAGCAGATGATTCCTTTATGGAAGTCTGGTAGGTTATGTCGACTGAAAATGAAAAAAAAAAAAATAATGTAGCATTTAAGATGAATTGAACTGAACGGGTAGGAAATACTGGAATAGGTTGAAGAAGTAATAATCAGTTTTGAGGTCGTTTAGTCATGAAGAAAGAATATTGGATGAAAGTATAGAGGAAGACTATAAAAGGGTTAGACAGTAGGTATGAAACTTGAAAGTAGTATTGGAAAGGTGCGAGTGGTTGTGACAGACAGCAGCGGGTTTCTGATGAGGCGTCTGTTTAGGTGTATGAAGTGTAGGTGTACAGAGGGTTTGTCCACGTCTCTGTGGTTAAATTATGAATGTGTCAGAGACAGAGCTCGGGTAGACCCTCTCAAGTGGCAGTAAATCTTTAAGGATAAGATTATATTAGTACCCATTCTTAGGTGGGTAGACTGGTGGGTAGGAGCTGGGATCAAACCATGAAACTTTTGCGTACGTTTTGAAGCTTAGAGTCGTGGAGTAAAGTAAACTAATACCACTCTCCATCTTCATCACCTCAGTGGTCAGTTCATCACCAAGTGTATTGTCGCTTACTTAGCTTGGTCTATAAAACGAATCAGACTAATTATATATATATATATATATATATATATATATATATATATATATATATATATATATATATCGTTAGTCTGATTCGTTTCAGACCAAGCCAAGCAAGCTACAAATGTATAATGTACAAGCATTCGGTGTGTTCAGCTTTAGCTCTTCTCTGAACAGTTTTTTCCATTATGCGATTTAAAATGACATTTAAATCATTTAAATCCTTAAACATTCAGTCAGCTATGTATATTTACTATACGTTCTAAAAGGCATGAGGATTTGGCTTTTAATACAACATTGGAATGCAAACAGGATCTGGAAACCGGATGTTTATGTGCTCTTGTTTTTTTAATCTCTCTCTCTCTCTCTCTCTCTCTCTCTCTCTCTCTCTCTCTCTCTCTCTCACTCTCTCTCTCTCTCTTGTTGCTCTTAAGCGGTGCATCGGAATTTTTTGGTTTACATCATGTAGCAGAATGCAAATTGTAACTGCACATTTGTTTTACTTAAATTACACAAATTAATTGCTTTAATGACCAAATTATATTTCTTAAAATAAAGCACATGGAAACACGACATTTTATAGTGAAAGGTGTCATCTTAGATAGCTATCACTTAAACAGGGATTTGTGTGTTGGTTTAACTACACTAATGTTATAAAAACTGCATACACTCATTCAGGATGGCTAATGTTCTTGAGAGATCTTGAAAACTGAGTCCGCTTCTGATGTCTGTGAAACTTTACTATGCTCGGATGTATTACTCAGTACTCAGTCGTACACCCATTTTGTATGTGTATATATATATATAATATATATATATATATATATATATATATATATATATATATATGTATATATATATATATATATATATATATATATATATATATATATATATATATATATATATATATATATATATATATATATATATATCTATATATATATATATATATATATATATATATATTCAAACGAGAATTAGGACAATGATCGATTGGTAAACAAAGGCTTAAGTGTCCTTGTACAACATGTGCTCTGAATGATTTCAGTTGAGCCAACAGGGGTAGCATAATCGCGTAATCAAATAGACGAAAAACATTCTCTCTCTCTCTCTCTCTCTCTCTCTCTCTCGCTCTCTGTCTCTCTCTCTCTCTCTCTCTGTATGCATGTAGTATGCGTTTCCCAAAACAGTTCATAATTTATATTTGATTGCATGTTTCCTAAGTAATACAACCTATTTAAGTTACACAGTCAGGACAGCCATTGCACAAATATCTATTACTATTACTCCGATTTTCTGTGCCCCTACATGATGTGGGGAATCATGTCTATCCGGACCCTGAATGTATGTATGTTTGTGTACACACATACACACACATGTGATATATGTAATATGTATATGTATATATATATATATATATATATATATATATATATATATATCTATATATATCATTGGATATACTGTACACACACACACACACACACACACATCACACATATACATATATATATATATATCTATATATAATATATATATATATATATATATGTATATATATATATATATATATATATATATATGTACATGTGTGTGTATGTGTATGTGTGTACACAAACATATATACATTCAGGGTTCCGGATAGACATGATTCCCCACATTATGTAGGTGCACAGAAAAATGGAATTCTTATAGTAATAGGTATTTGTGCAATGGCTGTCCTGACTATGTAACTTAAATAGGTTGAATTATTTAGGAAACATGCAATCAAATATAAATTATGCACTGTTTTCGGAAACACATACTACATACATACAGAGAGAGAGAGAGAGAGAGAGAGAGAGAGAGAGAGAGAGAGAGAGAGAGAGAGAATGTTTTGGCCTATTTGATTACGCGATTATGCTACCCCTGTTGGCTAAACTGAAATGATTCAGAGCACATATTGTATATGGACACTTAAGCCTTTGTTTACCAATCGATCCTTGTCCTAATTCTCGTTTGAATTAGCAGAGGGGAGAGTCCCTCGGGAGGAAGAAGAATCCACGGTTAATAAAGGGATTAGCTTTAATCCGATTGTTTAGGCGTAATCTTTTTACAGAGGCTTAATTAATTGGTCCTGGGAAACTTTTGAAATTGTCCCTTCTCTGGATCTCCTCCCAGATCCCGTCCCTTCTGAACCCCGCTCTGCCAGGCCCTTTTTGTTCCTAAGTGGCATCCCTTTCTTGACTCTAGTTTCATTGTTGTTCATTTGGCAATTACGTCTCCAATATTAGGATTGTTTCTCTGCATATATCTTGTGCCTTATATTCAGAATTAGTCTTATTGATAAGTTTTTTTTTATAAGGTTTTTTTTTTTTTTGAGACTGCAATTTTCTTCTTGTGAGGAGCAAGTTAGTTCGAAAGCTTCGTCCAGATTGTACTTTTATGTAATCTAATAATATTTCTTTGAGCGTCGGATATATATATATATATATATATATATATATATATATATATATATATATATATATATATATATATATATACATATATAAAGGTGTTGCCACGGAGGAAAGTGTGGCAACACCTTTATTTATACATAGCATCACGTTTTATATATATACTTCGTAGTCAAGTTATTCATATATATATATTTATATTTGTGTGTGTGTGTATGTGTGGTTATTTGACTACATTTACTACCTAGAAATATTATTGGTCCCATTTTTTTTATATATCTTACATGTAAATTAAAGGAAATTTGATCAGGTAGGTATGAATAAAAAAATTGAAAGCAGAAGCGCATTACACACACACACACACAAAGAGTTGCGTACTATTTTTTATGTTGTTGTGCGAGAATACATTTTCTTGTGTTTGAGTAATTGAAAGTGACTTTTCAATAGATTTCATACGATCAATGCATTTGAAACGTTTGGTACGAATCGATGTCGTAAATTTTCGACCGGAAATAAGTCTCCATCCGTGTGACGTTGTGAAATGTTTAGTCGGCATATTTGGAATGCTTATTTTCGCGAGTGAATCATGTTTTTAAATCCTATTGAAATACATCATCTTAATTGTTTAGTGGCAGATATTTGATGCCCTTAGGCAAGATTAATTTCGGATGCTTGACATTCCTTTCACTGCGCCAGAAGATAGAAGATAGAGCTTTCGTATTTCTGGTTTCGGAGGACGCTGAATGCGAGCTTTGAAGGGCGCCCATTTCTACGTGTGAATGGAAGCAAATCTTTGACCCATTAATTTTATCATAATACACAAGCAATACCTAACACTTCGTTACAAGGAGTATTAATTGATTACACTTCTTTTATGTGAAAGAGCACTATTGAGATGCCTATTTATCTGTCAGTCCGCAGTTTTTTGTCCGCTCTCAGATCGTAAAAACCACTGAGGCTAGAGTGCCCCAAATTGGTATGTTGATCATCCACCCTCCAATCACCAAACGTATTCAATTGCAGCCCTCTAGCCTCAGTAGTGTTTATTTTATTTAAGGTTAAATGTAGCCATGCTCGTGCGTCTGGCACCGCTGAACAACACATGCCACCACCGGGCCTTGGCAAAAATATTCGTTGTCTGAGACTTTCATACACCTCTATACTATATTCAGAAAACTCGATTGCGACGAAGAAAGTTCTGCGCATTTTTTACTTGTTTTATTTTAAGATTGCTCCCAGCTATGAACGATTTGCTGATCGAAACCGCATTGGTATTTAACCTTTCTTAACCTCAAAGCCTCTTTCTCATTTCAATACTACAACTATTAATTGTTAACTCATCATACCTCATCATTGTTATCGTTATTTTATCTGTTGTTCTTGGTGTTGCTGTTGCATATGTTTGTTATTTTGTTCATATGACCGTTAGTATTTAGATTTTTAAATAAATGTCTATATCATATTGCCATCAAACAAACGTTACCCCAGTTAATATACTTTTTTAAAGTATCATCTACAACTCCATTATTTAATCTTGACTTTCAAAACTGATTACATAGCTGATTGAGTGATCAGTAAATCAACTTTTCGTTTAATTCAATTTTCATGGCATGTTCAACCTCCTTTATTTATTTGTCTAACGCTTCTGTTTTTTTCTGGAAGATCGGTGGCCATATCCCACTATTCAGCCTAAAGTATCAGTTTTTTTCAGTAATTAACTCTCTTCTTCTGTGTCTTTATTGCATTTTAACTGATAGCTACTTTGCTTTTAAACAGACTGTAGATATCAGAAAGAGTGATGCTCTCTGAGCCAAACGAATACTATTGAAAATGATGAAATACATAGCAACATGTCATTTATATTACTTTAGTGAGGATCTGGAGTAGAGCATAATCAATCATACCGTATATTTCATTCATGGCTGAGTTATGTATAGTTGTTATAGCCAATTCTCAGATGATTTTGAGGCTATATTTCCATTGAGTCAATATGTTCAGCATGCATTCCAGGTTTCTCGATGGATGTTAAGTTTTCGAGAATTGCCTTAAACCAGGTTTATTTTTTGTAGTTACCAACAACCAGTTCATTCATTTCAATGTGTGCGAATTTACACAGGTACTTCCAATAGCGTCTTTTTTCTCAATAATTAGATCACTAGTAGCGATCATGTGAAACATTCCATGTGTAAATGAAATATAATTTTGATCCACATACAGTCCCACGTGTCACAAACGATTACTGATTATACATTTTACTCGGCATGATTTTATTGGTGTCTGTTGCTGTGATGAATTAATAATCGCATCATAACAGACACATTTAGTTGTTAGTTTCAGACAATTGTTCTTTTGTTAATGTCGCACTCATTTGTCATTATATTCCATTATATTCCATTTTTTTAAAGTTCTCTCTCTCTCTCTCTCTCTCTCTCTCTCTTCTCTCATTCTGCCGCCATTCGCAGTGCAATCTAGCTATGTACTCCCCATGAAAGGGGTGCTGCAGTGGGATTACAGCAGGATATTTTATTAGCTTGCTCAACGGAATGTAGCAATTTGATATATAAATGGATATTGGAAGGGTTGTCCCAGTATTTGTAGATTTGCATGGCGATTTTTATAACATTTTCCAGGATTCTGAATTCTTCAAGTTTTGCATGGGAATGCATATCTCTTTCTCAGACGTGTGCATATTTATTCATTTCTGCTGTATTGATTCTCGAATTCTTGAGGTTTAATGAACCATATTATGTTTGTACTTGAAGAGGGCATGTATGCTTATATGCATGTCAGGTTTACTTTTGAACTCTGGGCGACAGACACACTAAGGCACTGTGCCCAGAGTCAGAGGCGGAAATGGCCTTTAATTGTGAAAGATTTTTGTGACGAGTACCCTGAATTAAAACAATTCATTTTTTGCTGTTTTGTCTGGTAAGTTTTTTTCTTTCTTTTTTTATACTTTGATTTTCATATACGGCGAGAGGAACGTGAAATTGGATTGGGTTTATATGAAAGCAAAAGGGTATACCGGTGTGAAAAAGCAGTTAAAGATAAAGTGAAATGAAATTTAGTTGAAAAAATTAAGTGATTTTATGCACAATGAGTTGAGATTATATACACTGATGTACAACAATAAAAAAAATACATCGTTAAATTATAATGAAAGAGGATAACCCCTCAAAAATATGACATTACCCCGTTTTGGTATAAGTACGAGCCTTACTATCTATAACATTACGATACTTCAAGAAGAATAACTGCTGCACCGCGCTCTAGCTATAGGTCAGTATTCCCGGTGCCTCTGCCCTACTTACACCCCGGGCAGATTACAGTAGGATTTTGTGCACATTACATCAGATGCCAGAAATACATGGAAATTTAGAAGAAGCCTTCACGCTGAGACTTAGCATGATTTTAAGATATTTAGATTTGTCACATGTTAGATCATTTGCAGATATATGAACTGTAGCAATTCCTAGTATAAACAAATCAGTGAAAAATGTGATCCGTATGTTGCAAGAAATTGTGCCTTCGCACCTAACTTTTAGCGATTGTTGTTGTTGTCCATGATGGGTGCTCCTTACGTGTCTTGCTGATCAGCCAGCCGACTGCCACACTTCGTTTTAATACTAAGCGGTCACGAGTATCTGTATACATAACGCAATCATTTTTTAACGCGTCATACTCACTCCCCCAACCCCCAACATACCTGAATCGCTTTTCGTTGGGATGCGCTCGCTCCCGGTTTGAGACTTGCTCTGAAGGAAGAGGCATTGGCGATGCCAAAGGAAGTTTTCTGTTGAATCAGACTTATACGTATATTATGCTCACGGAAGGTAATGCCTTTGATAATGATCTAAATCAGGGGTTCCCAAATCTGAGTAAAGGTATTCCTATTTTATTCGTGGGGTGGGGAATTATGCATTATCGTTTCTAACTATTGATTGAATATGTACATCGTTTTTGCAACAAAAAACGATCCTGTGTTTATATGAAATATATATTTTGCTTCTGCGAAACGGATATTCCAGCATAATGTGTACTTGTTTATCAAAGGGTAATTTTCCTGTGTGACTGTAAGAATAATGTGCCGTAAGAGCGTTGCTTTGAGTGGGAGAATAATTGTGGCAGAAACACAAGGTCTGTCTTACCACTTACCAAATTGCATACCGGCATTCACGAGAGTTATATACTTAGCAAGTATGTGTACTGTCTTATGCGTTCTGGTTTTAACAGAAGCTCTGATAATGAAACGAAAAGTATTTTAGGCAGTAATGGTAGAAAATTTGACGTTCATGCATAATATACTTCCTGATATTTAAAGAATTTATTATTCCGAGCTGTAGTACATTTTAGTATTTTGATCAGACGAAACACAAATGGATTTCTCCTGAGTGTGTCTGCTTTTATTTTTTTTTTCCTGTAGCCATTGATAAAATTTATAGAGATATAAAAATAAATATATATATAATTTATTACTATATATGTATATTGTCTGTGTTTCACGCTTGTGTGCTGTGTTTCTACACCGACACGCACGCCGTTGCAGTTTTAACTTTACATATTATTATTATTTCATAACTTTTTCATTTTTATAATCTCCTTTTGCTAACGGGAAGTAGAGTTTACATAGTCCGCCCGAAAAATCCCAAAATTACTTGACCTATATTTCTCGGGTCGTTTTGTAACCGTATACCGTATAAGATTAAGGAGCGTGATATTAGATCTATGTAAATAAACAGATTTAAGTAAGCTAGTGATGTGTACATAACACCTTTCTTAAAAGTGCCTTTCGTAAACAGCGGTTACAAGGAACAGAGAGAGAGAGAGAGAGAGAGAGAGACGAGAGAGAGAGAGAGAGGAGAGAATGATCATTGGCTGCGTGAGTGAAAGAGCATTATATATATATATATATATATATATATATATATTATATATATATATATATATATATATATATATATATATATATATATATATATATATATATATATATATTATATATGCCTGTATTTATATCAAATACACACACACACACACACACATATATATATATATATATTATATATATATATATATATATATATATATATATATATATTATATATATATATATATATATATATATGTATATATATATATATATATATATATATATACATACAAACATACATACATTGTGTGTGTGTGTATGTATGTATACACACAGTACTGACTACGAAGAATTCATGTTAGCATATTGTTAACTTAGAGAGAGAAAGAGAGCTAGAGTTCATATGACGCAAATCCAAGTAGAGAACAAGAGGACAGACACAAGGGCACTCCCAGCAATTACTTCATAGCGCTTTTATTTTCTTCTATGCTTATCATATCCCTTTAACGTATATGAATAGGCTGCGTCAGATTTATGGAGTATTTGGTATCACCAATATTGGGTCCTGCACCCCCGGGGGGGGGGGGGGGGGCGGTGGGCCGATGGTCCTGGCATGGGAGAGTAACAGATGGTGCGTTATTTATGAAGTTATTGAAACAAAATTACTTAATGTTTTGGCCTTTTTTTATTTATATTTTTTGCAATATTTGGTGGCTTTGCGCGTAGTATGTTATTGTTGTAGTAAACAATTAACCATCATTTGTCACGGGAAGTTTAGATGATGCCTTTAAGATATTAGTGTATATAATATACTATATATATATATAATATATATATATATATATACACATATGTATATATATATATATATATATATATATACATATGTATATATATATATATATAATATATAATATATACATATTCATTTATTTTTTCCTCTGCGTAAGCTACACCAGATATTGTTGTATCACGAAGTGTTTAAAGAATTCACTGGAATTACATAGTATTGCATTAATGCCTTAGATTACATTTTATTCGATATAAAATAAACACTAAGTTTGTGAATGGATACTTCTTCAGTGATCGACCAATCTTTTGCTTTTGCCATTTTCTGGGAGGTTGATGTTACTTGTAGTGTTTTGCAATGGAAGTTTTCCTTGGAGTATTGATAGTTAAAGAAGTTACCTTGTTTGTTTGATTGTTTTTAACATTATTTTTTCAATCTAGTATTTTTGATAGGAAACGTGATGCCATGTTGTGCAGGAGAATTTGGTTGTTTGATGTTATCCGCATTTCATTTCCGGGCTCTTATCGCACTTGAAATGACATTTTTATCGTCAGAGTAATTTTGAATAGACAATCCTGTGTCGTGTTAACTACCTTCATACGTTTTCCGTAAATTGCTTTTGTATTTTTTTTTATTTCCTGAGAACAATTTTTCTCCTGTATTGCTTGCTTGTTTGTTTGCCTTTCTTTTGATAAACCTTGGTGCTACTTGTAAAGGGTATCTAACGGCATGCCGGATCCACTTTCTGTACAACTATTTAACCCTGCTCCGGTACAGCCTGGTTTCTGAGATCAACCACCTCCTCTTACCCATTCAGGAACTTCAATATATCCGGGATCCTTGTTCTTCCCAACAATTTTCTAACTTTGAAAATGTTACCTCAAAGTCCTATCTCAGTTTCGTCAGAAAAAGAATGGTCAAGTATGTGGTACCCGCGGCCATTTTCGATGTGAGACATTTCTCTTGGTCAAAGTACCTTTGCATTTGGCAAAAACATGACATCAGCGCTACGTGTTGCCAGATGCATGATTTATAATTGAAAGAAGAAACTCGTCTTACTTATGTCCTCAAAGCTTGACCGACCTGTCATTTGGGAAAAGGGAAACCCAGACATTATCGCCTTTTATAACAATGCAAAAGGCGGAGCTGACACGTTTGATTGAATGGGCGCACAGTTCATGCAGCCGCATGACAGAGAGATTGCCTCTTGCTGTATTCAGTGGCATTTAAATACTGCGGGGATGGATAAATCCATCATCTTCAGTGAGGTTAGGAAACAAGAAAGTGTGAAAACAATAGACCGCCGAGAGTTCATGCTTCAGTTGGCAAAATGAGCTAGTGAGACCATGGGCAGGAATGGGAATGCCATTCACTGGCCAACAAAGGAGGACCCGGGAATCTATCTGACTGCATTCCACGAGGTGAACTTCACCAGACATTTTCCTGAGCAGACTCCAAGAAGAGACAATGGACTTGTGTTACAAATAGTAGAGACAGGGAAACAGAATATCTATGCGTCAGCTGACAATGCGTAAATAATTTTTATGCAACATATGCAAAAGTAATCACAATAACTACGAAAAAATTAAAATCAGTTACAGTACTTATATTTTGTTCTCTATGATTGCGGATGTGAATGCTAAGTCTGGCACCCACTCTTGACGGCTTTAAGTATCATCATATCCCACGCTTTGGGACCATTCAGATTTTTCAAGAATATTCTGTTGGAAGTCTGCGTTTTACTACGCATTTACTTTCATTTTTTTCAAATATTTGCGAAACATATAAAAAGAACATAACAGTTCATTTGTTTTAGTAATTGTTTAGCAAAATAATAATTATTATTACTAGCAATTTACCAATCCTTACTAAAAGCCTATTCATCCGCAGCTTTACATAAGTGACTCGATAGTGTTTTTTTTAACTATGATGTCATTGAGGTTTACCATATAGTGTTCTTTTCCAAATAAGTCATATGTATACAGAAATTATGTTTGAAAATAAATTCGTAAAGTAACTAAGTCTACGGGCATATCAAGCCCCTTCTCACGGGCAGAACCAGCTCTGTTTCAGGGAATCGCTTCTCACCCCCACCCTCTTCGGAGGGAGGGGGAGGAGGTAGGATGAAACCCTATTATAAACCATCTTATGAGTCCCCTCTATAACCCTGCCAAGTTTCATGCCCATCGGGCCAGCCGTTTGGCCGTGATTGAATGACAGACGGACGGACAGACATAACGCCCATTATAGTATAGTAAGATAATGATGATGATGATGATGATGATGATTATTGGAATTAAATAAACATAAGCATCTTTTCTCGAATTTTTATAAATTCGGGTCTTTGAGAGCACGTCTACTGAATTGAAACAAAAGCCGAGGTTTGCCTGAATATGGTTAATCATTAAATGTCTAACTATTCTGAATATTTACAAAGTGACTCCATTATTAAGGTACTTCTACTTTCAGGCAATTTACAGCTGTATTTGTCCAACTTACACATTTTTTTTTTGAAACTGCTCATGTTCAAATTATTGTAAAATCTCCTGATCACTTCTGAATATGGATATATGGTGGGTAATGAGTATTTGTAATGAAATAAAGACGTTGGTAGAATTAGAAATTGAGAAGGTCTCGTGATGGAATGTGTCAAATTGATTTGTTGTTAACATTCAGGAGCTCCCACCATGGTCAATACGGTTGTATACATTATATGTATATTTTATATATATATATAAATAAATATATATATATATATATATATATATATATATATATATATATATATATATATATATATATATAAAGGTATAAGCCACGAATGAAAAATAAACAACGGAGTCGAATGTTCTTTCAGAAACTCCGTTGTTTATTTTTCATTCGTGGCTTATACGTTTATTTATGGATTTATCACGTTCCAAACTTTCGTGATTCAGTTATATATATATATATATATATATATATATATATATAGTTATTGCAAGATTTTTATAAACACCGTCATCACATCGTGTTTTTAACTGAATATTCATTTAACAACGAAAATAACGTGATTATAGAATAAGGTAAAATAAACGGTTGTTGAATTTTCGGTGGTTTGTCAGGTGTGTAGTATATATATATATATATATATATATATATATATATATATATATATATATATATATATATATATATAGCATATATATATATATATATACACTATATATATATATATTATATATATATCATGCTGTATATCATTTGGGTTATTTTTGGCTCTTAACGGACCCTTTCCCTTCTAAAAGTTACTTTCTCTTTTATTATGGTATCTTTGTGAGCGTTTTTATCAGTTAGGTGCATTTTTCATTTATACAATTAGTGTATAGCAGATCTGCATATGAACAGTTTTGAGCGGTATGTAGTGATGGTAATCTCTACTGTAGTACATTCGTAGTTCAGTATTTTATAAAAAAGTGTTTTATTAAATTTACGCTATTGATATAATTTACGGCCTCGGTACATAAATATATGATTGCTAAGCTCCTGCAAAAAGAGCTGATCAATGAGAGAGAGAGAGAGAGAGAGAGAGAGAGAGAGAGAGAGAGATTCACTGATAGACTGCAAGTTATCCTCCATTACAGCTGCCAAGCTTACTGAGGTCGAAGAGAGAGAGAGAGTAGAGCGAGAGAAGAAGGGTGGAGAGAAGGAGAGAGAGAGAGATAATGATTTTACTTACAAAGCATGCTAAATAAGCTAGAAATTATTTATGAACTTTTTATTTTAAAATATTTTTTAAAGCTCTTTGAATATGGAAATTTATGTAAATTTCTCAGCGACAGTCATCTGGCTGGAACTGAAAATGGCGCTAGGAGAGCAGTTTGCTCCTCTCATGATTGTTGTTTGTTTATTCCTGGGTGAGTTTCCTACTTATATTCGTCAAGCCTTTCGTGGCCCTTCAGTTTCGTGTTCTGATGGATGTTGTCTGTTTACCTACGTTCGCATTAAACTGTCTCAAGTCAGTAGTCAATGGAAATCTTTTACGGTAAAAATGATTTTGTGAATATGCATGTACGTTTTTCGTAACAAAGACTACCATAATGATTCGTTGAAAGAATACCCTAGGAAGGATTTTTTAAGCTCACAAAGTAAATTTTATTTTAGGATCAGTTGTAAGGACTATTATTCAGAGAAGACTTACAGAAAAAAAAAATTAAAAACGAAACATATAAACCTTATTCCAGAGAATAGTGATGTAACGTTTTGTATGGATGCCAATTGGGGAAAAGAATATTTATCAAGATAAGAGTGCATTAAAAATATTCAAATTAAATGTCCCTGAACTCTCGTAAATACAGAAATTTAATTGGAAACTTCTGCTTCCTCAAGAATTATTCGAAACGTCAGTTAAAAAGAGTATGGGCAAACGGTTGCGGTAAGGTTGCAGGGAATATTTTTAATGTAAATTTTGCAAATCTTTCATGAAGAATAACTGAATATGACATTCATTTCGTTTGAATATGGATCTGCTTGTGTACGCTCTCTCATCATCTCTCCTCAATCTCTCCTCCTCCTAGATCTTCCATCTCTCCTCATCTCGTCTCTCTCTCTCTTGACCTCAAGACCCACACAGTTTTTGAAAGAGATGAAGTATAATTGAAAGGCGATTAATTTCGTCGAGGATATTAGACCAGAATTGATGAGAATTGATAATGCGTCTCTGTATACACAATGCAATATTTACATGAATATTGACTCAAATCCTTGGAATTGTAGGTAGACTTATCACAGTCGACTCCCTTTTCCCTACAAGTATAGGTAATTCGATAGAAATGGGGTCTTATTAGATTAATTTCTCCAATTGTAAAAACTGTTATTTCTTCAGGCAAATAAATTTGTGCTAACAACTTATCCGCTTATATATTATATATTTATATATATATATATATAATATATATTATATGATATATATATATATAATATCTATATATATATATATATACATACATACATACAATACATATATGCCAAGATACACACATACACACACACACACCAACACCACACACCAACACACATACACACATATTATATATATGAATTAATATATATATTATGTATAGTATAGGTTGTATATTATAAATATATAATATGGCATAAAGTTTGTGGAAGTTACCGAATGTGTGTTTGTCTGCGACGTTTGGGTTTCTTGCAGTAAACAAGAAAAGTTTTAAAATGTTTCCTATTAATATTGTGTTTTACGTCATCCGCAGGTAGGTAATTTTTTTCTTACTTGCAGCATAGAAATAAATCTTTTTGGAGAGGGTAAAGTTTGAAATACAATTATAAATGAAAGCTCAGAAAAATCGAGCGAAAGAGATAAAAGTAATAAAAAAAATAAAAATTAAAAACGCTTATTTTGTTTTGATTTTTCTTACGTGGGGAGTTGAGCAAAAAGGTCAGTCTCTTCGGGCTTCGTTAAAAAGAACCTCTTTGATGTTGATTCACTTCTCCATAGGTATAGGAACATTACAGGAAGGCCAAAAATATCGATGTAAAAGATATTCGAAATATTATACAGATACGATGAAAATATTACTTAAAGTTGAATAATTGATATGGAGTTATATGAAGTGAAAACAGTCGGAATATGGCCATAAACAAAACGATATTTTTTTATAGTCTTTTTAGGAAACCATTTTATCGACTCCCCAGAATGGCTTTGTGGTCAAGGTAGTTCAATTGTTACGTAAATATATGTGGACACTATTTTCCTCTTTGCTTTCGAATATGATGTAAATATTCCTCGGAGTTATGGATACTTCAGAGTAAGTCAAACACTCTGCTGGTCAACCGTAGAGTTTTTCTTCAGGATTTGATTTCATTGTTAAATATTAGCATTTTGAAGATTTGTAGTGGATATGTTCATCGTGAAGCTTTTGACGTTTTAGATATGTCCATATTGATTCAGATGTTTCATAAGTTCAATTATGTGAAAAGATATATTACCCATCAGATATAACTTGATTATTTATACAACTGTACATGACTATTTATATTTATCACTGTAATACATTCCCTTAGAGGGGTAGAGTCGTCTGTGTACCTCATGCGGTGCACTGTAGGCATTACTTAAGGTTATTTGAAAAGTCCCCTCGGCCCCTAGCTGCATCCCCCTTTCATTCCTTTTTTGCTGAAGACAGGGGGTTGGTTGCAACCTTCTTTCATTCCTTGGTGACTGTAGGGGTTGCAACCCTTGTCCGATTATTCCCATTTACTATAGGGGCTGCGTCCCCTTTCATTCCCTTTTACTGTAGGGGATGCAACCCCTTTCATTCCCTTTGACTGTACCTCCGTTCATATTCTCTTGCTTCCACACTCCCCTAACAATTGTCTCAACATTATTTTCAGCGCTGAATGACGACGTAGGTTCCAGCACTTGGCCTTTAGCCTAAACGTTATAGTCCAATTCCCAATTCCACTTCAGTTCTATTACGTAGACGATACGGAATCGGAACCCATACCACCTTTATCGTTCATGTAGTTTTGGAGGGACGATCCATACAATTTTTCGATATTTCTTTGCCTTGAACAAACAGTTTTCAGCTAATTTCTATGAGCAGTTGTGTTCGTTCTCGATTCAGAATTCTATCTCAGTCCTCTAAACAGTGTAAGGTCGATTTCACGAACGTTAGTGATCACCCCGATCCCGCTTAACAAGGGCGGGTATAATGTTCAATAATTATTCATGACCATCCCAAAAATACCAATCAACCGAAATTCGGTTCAAGATATCGGAAAACGTGTGTGACTGTGGGCTGATGATGAAACCCCCCGGCTCTCAAACGTTGGTCGGCGTTTGCTATGCAATGACTCCTCTCATCCACAATGGCAGCTCTTTTCAGATTTCACTTCGAAGCAAATTCTAGTGTGCTTGGGAATTAGTGCTGGAAACCCTCTCTCTCTCTCTCTCTTCTCTCTCTCTCTCTCTCTCATCTTCTCTCTCTCATCTTCCAGGTATGTAAAAAAATTTTTTTAGAGTTAGAAATAAATTCTCCCTCTCTCTCTCTCTCCTCTCTCTTCTTCAGGTATGTAAATATTTTTTGTTTAGAATTATAGAAAGAAATTTTATCTCTCTCTCTCTCTCTCTCTCTCCCTCTCTCTCCTCTCTCTTCTCTCTCTCTTCAGGTATGTAAAAATTTGTTTAAAGAATTAGAAAGGAAATTCTCTCATCTCTCTCTCTCTCGTCTCCTGTCCTCTTCTTCTCTCTTCCTCTCTCTTCTCTCTTCAGGTATGTAAAAAATTGTTTAGAATTTAAAGAAATTTTTTTCCTTTCCCCCCCCCCAATCTCTCTCTCTCTCTCTCTCCCTCTCTTCTTCTCTTCTCTCTCTCTCTCTTCTTCGCTCTTCAGGTATGTAAATGATTGTTTTAGGAATTATAAAGAAATTATCTCTCTCTCTCTCTCCTCTCGGTCTCTCACGAATCTCTCTCTCTCTCTCGCTCCGTTCAGGTAAGTCAAAAATTGTTTAGAATTAAAAGAAATTCTCTCTCTTCTCTCCTAGTAGCCACATACTTGCTTGGGTGAGATGTTCCCGCGTGAAATCAGATTAATCAACAAGATATCACAAGTTTAAACATACGTCTACGAATTTGAGAAAATATCTAAAGAAGTGTTCCGGTGAACTATCGGTGATAAGATTAGTGTGAAAATAGTCGGGATAAAGTCGTCTTCCTAAGTTAGTTTTCATCAAGTGGAACACTGTAAATTCAGAACAAGATTGGCAGTAAGTTTCCTGCAACTTGCGGGAAAGAGATGGCGGTAATTTTAGCGTGTTTTAGTGGCAGATTTCGCATACGATTGAGGTGTCAGGAACAGGGAATCTGGCATTTTCTCATCTATGAAATGAGCAACAGTCCTAACCAAAAACGATACAAAGCAATTCATAGATATATTAAATAAGGTATAATCCGTTCAAACTGGAACTAAACTCTAATGCAAAACATCTTGAAAATAATTTAAGAAAAGTTCCAAATAAAACCTCCAAGTGTCAAGTAGACTTCCATAAAGAAAATTAATGTAAACCATAACCAAATAATTCCCGACAAAGAAAATGAATAAGGTGAATCTTGGTGAATATCCAAAAATAATTGACAGCATTATTGGAAAAAGAAAAAATGCCAACAAGCCATGCAAACCTGTGTCAATGGTTTGGTATAGCATAGTCCAATCCAACAAAAACCTAATCAGAAATTTGCTGCTGCATGGCAACATTCCGACCCCAATGCCTCAGTGTTGGCTTGAGGTAACTACAATGATAATTGAGAAAATAAGATACAAGAACTTTTTTGTTCAACATGTCTAGTCATGGGATAGACAATGTTATTAAATGAAGATTGAATGTACCAAAGATAGTTGAGGATGAAGGAAAAGAAGGAAGGAAGAAAGAAAGAAAAGAAGAAGACGAAGGAAGAAGGAGGAAAAACGGCAAGAGAAGTAAACAAAAATGACAAAAATGATAGAAAAACAAATAAAATAAGGAAAATAAACAAAGGAAAAACAGATAAAAGTATGGATGCCATAGATACTCCATTTGATAACTACATATGAGGCAATACAAGCAGCATACCTCTACGAAGAAATAAATTTACGATATGGCAAACAGAAAAGCAAATAATCCCGAAGAGGCTTAGCTACCCTACCCCGATCTACACAATGACGGGAAGGAAGGAAAAAATAGACCAAGAAACGACAAAATCTGCAACCTTTTGAAAAGAGGGAATTGCAGATTTTGGGAAGAAAGATGTTACTATAAACATCCTAAGTTATGTCAAAACTATGAAATGTATGGTAAAATGTGCATACCCTATATGGATATGGGGATGATTGCAGAGATCTGCATCCAAAAATTATGCAAAAACCTAAAAGAAGGAAAAGGATGTAAGTTCGAACAAAAAATGCAAATATATGCACCCTGATAGCCATGAAATCATAATCAAAAAATAAATAACCAACCAAGTAATAAAATCCAAAATAAGAAACGAACAAATAAAGAGAGAAATCAAGTAATATAGCAGTAAAAGAGAAAGCAAATACCACCTGGATATAGCAGAGATGTCAGCAAAAAAATCAATGCATCAGCGCAAAATCTTCTACTCAAGGATAATACGTATTTATTATGCAAGAGGATATGCAGAAACGTCGAGAAAATTGCAAAAAAGAGTCAGCACACACATGATGAATAATTATGATAAAGAAGATCAAATATTTATGGAAAAGTTGGATTTTTTAATGTCAGAATTTCTGGAAATGAAAAAAGAACAACATACCAGAAACAGGAAAGAGAGGACATGGAAAATCCTATTACTACCAATATTAAATGAAGGAGAAAACACAAACGCAAACCATCATAGTGATGAATGCGCAGGGTTTAGTTACGAGTAACTCAGCAAAAAGAAAAATAGAGTACTTAGAAGAACTAAACCCAAAAATGAAAAAGAAAATAGATATAATGAATATAAGTGAAACCTGGTATTCCCAAGAGACTGGAATGATGATCAAATAAAAAGGGTTCCAAACTTATAGATCAGATAGAAAAAATAGGAATCAAGGGGGACCGCAAATAATATGGGAAAGGACAAAAAAAACAAAAACAAGGAAAAAATATATGAGAAATATAGTACTCAGAAGTGAACTAATAGCGGTAGAATTTGAATCTGAAAAATTAATGAACATAGTAATATATAGACCTCCTAATACTAAAGAGTTTGACTTAATAATTGAAAAATTGGATGATATATGTAGAAATCACAAGGACTGGACTATTTTCTCCTATCTGGTGACTTCAACTTTCCTTTCGTAGAATGGAAAGAACGAATAGGAGATTGTGGATGTACTTATACATATAAAAAAGAGAGTAATAGTAGTGCAGAAGATAAAAGCAATTCGAAAAGCTATTAGATATGCTACTAGAATACAACATTCACAAATAAATCACCTGCCAACAAGAAAGGAAATACTTTAGACCTAGTATTTGTGAACGAGGTGAATTATGTTAAAGAAATAATAGTTTATAATGCGAGTATTTCAGACCATAATGTCATAGAATTAACAGTTCATTCCAAAGCAAGTGAAAACAGAGATAAGCAGAAATGAAAAAGTGGGAAGGATATGGAAAATACAACTTCTACAGTAAAAATATAAAATGGTCAGAAATAAATGAAGAATTAAACAAAGATTGGGATAACATTTTTCGTAAGCGATGACATAAGGGTAAATACGGAGATATTATATAAAATATTAGAGAAAATAGTGGATAAATATATACCGAAGAAGAAAAGTAAACATCATTCATGCATACCAAGAGACAGAAGGATCTTGTTCCAGAAAATCAGAAAGTGGAAAAAGGTCTTGCAAAAGAAAAAAATGCATGGAAAGTTATAGAACTAAAAAGTAAGATAGAAAATGCAGAACAAAAGATTATACAATCAAAGAAAATGAAAAACGGGAATTGGAAGAAAAAACCCTATTAAATATCAAGCAAAACCCCAAACTATTATACTCATATGCGAAGAAGATGAATAAAAGAAGAATAGAAATAGGCCCTCTGAGAATTGAAGGAGATTAACGAATGAAAAAAGGAAATTTGCAACATACTGGCAGAACGATATAAGAGAGAATTCACCCCTATAATAGATAATGAAGATAATGAGATAGAAGTAAGGGACGAAAAAATAGTGAATATTTATTCTGACATAGAAATTAATGAAGCTGATATTTTGTGCAGGCAATTATGATTAAAAATGGAGCTGCTGCAGGGCCTGATGGAATCCCTGCTATTTTGTTAAAGAAAGTAGTTCATTCTATCGCAAAGCCACTTGCAATATTATTAAGACAAAGTGTAGATACAGGCAAGATTTATGAATGAAGCACAAATTAGCATATATCACCCCTACTTTCAAAGTGGATCAAGACTTGAGGCAAGTAATTATAGGCCTGTGAGTCTAACATCACATATTATGAAAGTGTATGAAAGGGTAATGAAGAAAAATATTATGAAACATTTAATAAAAAATAATTTTTTGTTTAATAATAGGACAACAACGGTTTCGTACCCGGAAAAAGTACACAAACCCAACTGTTAGTCCACCGTGAGAAAACATATTCAAAAATATGAAAAAGAACGGAAATGAAACAGATGTGGTTTATCTAGACTTTGCAAAAGCTTTTGACAAAGTAGACCATATATATTAGCAAAGAAAATTAGAAAACACAATATCGTAGATAAAATAGGAAGATGGTTAAAAGAATTTTTACACAACAGAAAACAGATAGTTATTGCAAAGAACGATGAGAAATCGGATGAAACCAAGGTAATATCCGGTGTGCCACAAGGTACGGTGTTAGCTGCAATACTGTTTGTTATTATGATTGAAGACATAGACAGTAATGTTAAGGATTCGGTAGTGAGTAGTTTCGCTGATGACACAAGAATAAGTAGAGAAATTACTTGTGATGAAGATAGGAACACTCTACAAAGAGACCTTAACAAAGTATATGATTGGGCAGAGGAAAATAGGATGGTATTTAACTGATAAATTTGAATCAATAAATTATGGAGACAGAGAAGGAAAGCTATATGCATATAGGGGACCTAATAATGAGACAATCACAAATAAGGAAGCAGTTAAAGACCTGGTGTGATGATGAATAGGAACATGTTATGCAATGATCAAATAGCAATTCTTTGGCAAAATGTAAAGCAAAAATGGGAATGTTGTTACGGCACTTCAAAACAAGAAAAGCAGAACACATGATTATGCTTTATAAAAACATATGTTCGTAGTCCACTTGAATATTGCAAATATGATATGGTACCCACACTATCAAAAGGATATTGCACAAATAGAGAGTGTACAAAGGTCCTTTACAGCTAGAATAGAAGAAGTTAAGGACCTTGACTACTGGGAAAGACTACAATCATTAAAATTATATAGTCTAGAAAGGAGAAGAGAACGCTACATGATAATTCAGGCATGGAAACAGATAGAAGGAATAACAGAAAATATCATGGAACTAAAAATATCAGAAAGAGCAAGCAGAGGTAGATTAGTAGATGCCCAAAACATACCAGGAAAAATAAGGAAAGCACACAGGATTAATCCACTACGCACCAGCATCGATAATGCAGCGTCTATTCAATGCGTTGCCAGCTCATCTGAGGAATATATCAGGAGTGAGCGTAGATGTGTTTAAGAATAAGCTCGACAAATATCTAAACTGCATCCCAGACCATCCAAGATTGGAAGATGCAAAATATACCGGAAGATGTACTAGCAACTCTCTGGTAGACATTAGAGGTGCCTCACACTGAGGGACCTGGGGCAACCCGAACGAACTGTAAGGTCTGTAAGGTAAGGTAAGGTCTCTCTCTCTCTCTCTCTCTCTCTCTCTCTCTCTCTCTCTCTCTCTCTCTCTCTTCAGGTATGTAAAAATTGTTTAGAATTAGAAAGAAATTATCTCTCTCTCTCTCTCTCTCTCTCTCTCTCTCTCTCTCTCTCTCTTCAGGTATGTACCAAATTGTTTAAAATTTAGAAGAAATTCTCTCTCTCTCTCTCTCTCCTCTCTCTCTCTCTTCAGGTATGTAAAAATTTTTTGAATTTAGAAAGAAATTATCTCTCTCTCTCTCTCTCTCCCTCAACTCTCTCCCCTCTCGCTCTCTCTCTGGTAAATTTTGTAGAAATTGTTAATTAAAGTTGTTTCTCTCTCTCTCTCTCTCTCTCTCTCTCTCTCTCTCTCTCTCTCTCCTTAAGTTTTTGAGAAATTTTTGTTTTGATTGGGAAAACCTCTCTCTCTCTCTTCTCTTCTTCCTCTCTCAATCTCTCTCTCTCTCTCTCTCTCTCAACATATCCAGACGGGTACTAGAGATGAAAGTCGTCCTTCTTTTGGCGCTTCTGGCACTTACAACCTCATCCATTTTCTCTCCCTCCTCCTCCTCCTCCTCCTCCTCCTCCAGCCCCATTCTCTGTAGTGGATCTTAAAGGTTCTTCCCGCGAGATTTTCTTAACACCTGTTAGTATACCCTCGTGGACGTTCTCACTTCGGGCATAGTAGACCATACAGGCTCCTTATCTCCTAGTGGGAGCGCTATATATCTTTATGAAGTCTCTCTCTCTCTCTCTCTCTCTCTCTCTCTCTCTCTCTCTCTCTCCTGAAAAATTAGTACGTACCGAGTTATAAAAGAGAAGGAAAATCATACATCTAGAATGTGAGTAGAGCTACATGTTAATATATGTAATTTTAATGATATTGTGACATTCAAAGAGATGTCGTATCAACTTGTATTCTGACGCATGAAGATATTTCATATTAATGTCTGTAAGGAAGTACATTATAAACATCTGCGCCATCTGATTTCAGATGTAATTTTTATAATAAGCAAGGAAAAGGAGTGTTTTAGTATTCTTTTTTTTTTTTTCTTAAGAAAAGGTTAAGTCATTAATCGCAGAACAGAAGGGAAGTAACCTTTTCAATGGCTTAAATTGAAAGGTGGCGGTAATCTGACGCAATGATTTCATTCACAACTCGAATGATCGATTCACGCGTGAGAGAGAAATGTGTTGCTAGATAGATTTATGGATAGAGAACATGAACTTTCTATGAATAAAACCCTGGTAAAGTTTATCCTGTCAGCCGCCCTTTTGAGGCAAGTTTATAATCTTGAGTACAAGGAAGCAAGAGAACTCGCTGTACAAAGTTCGGTTTAAAATAATCTTAACTTTATTTTTGATTCCGCGTATGTTCATTTAAAGTCTTGTCGAATAGGAGAGCTGCAGTAAATTGGCAAAAAGAACAGGTTATGATTTTGATCGATATATTTATGTGTGTGTGTGTTTTTTTTTTTTTTTTTCTTTAGCGTATTGGGAGCTAGTTAACAAAACACAGCTAAGGGTCTCTGCTACTCTAAAGTTTTTTATTCTTTGGAAAAAAACTTACTTTTTGCTTAGTTAAATGTACATGAATTAACGGAAAATTAGATATAATTCGTCCTCCTGATATTTTATACGTTCCTCCATTCCTTGACACCACCTATTACATGGAAGGAAGAGAATTACCGAATATTTAGTTAAAAATGCTTCCTGTTTACTTTTGACCTAAGAGTTCATGTCTGTTAAATATGTTTACTTTTAACCCAAGAGTTCATGTCTGTTAAACATGAAATGAAAAAATAGAAAAAGAAAAAGATAAATGTAGACCAACCCTTAACTCCCCACCCGTCTTGCCGAAGAAAAAAAAAAAGCTTGCCTATTAACCAGGGTATGAATTAAGCTCGTATCATTTCTCACTCGCCTATTGTGCTCGGCTGTCAGGGTTATTTCTTTTTCAGCCTTTTGTGTGGCTGCCTGGCCTCTCTCGTTTTTTGTGATATACGTATTGGTAGTCCTGGTTAGCAGATTTTTGCATAAGTGTGCCATAGCTCTCTCTCTCTCTCTCTCTCTCTCTCTCTCTCTCTCTCTCTCTCTCTGCTTTAAGATACAGTTGGTTGCTGTCGTTGCCATTAGCCGGAAAATTAAAACCTGACCAGTTTTACTCTCGAAGGATATTTCCTCTTTTTATTTTTTCCCTCAATAATTCGATTCGGATCCGAGCCAAGAATAATATTTTCGTTAACGAAGGGAGCGATAAATTCCAATCACTCGGAAGGATAAAAGATTATTAAGGATAAAAAAAATATATAAGGGAAGTTAACTTATTTTGTGAACTTCGAACCCTGGAATTAGTTTAACAAGTTTTATGCTGTCCTTTCAGTGTAGAATATACCATTTTCTTTGGATTATTTGAAATTTTTCTTTATGTGGATATTTTTGGCAATCTTGGGTGTCCAAAGGGGTTTCCGTTAAAAGTCTTTTATCTGCATTTGGTTATTATAAGTGAATTGCTGTATGAAGTCGCGTTTAGTGCTTAATACAGACTTCGCTTTTAAGTAGGATTTTTATGCTTTCGGAATACCGAAGATTAATTTTTATATTCATTTAGTTGTCAGTAGTCTAATTAGATGGGGATGATTCACGCATTCTCTTTCAACCTGTACGTAACTGTTCAGTGACTCTCTTCGAGGGGTGAAACTCCAAATCCTACACTTTCTATTGATAATCAAGGATGCGAATGCTGCTCTCACGGTCATCCCTTAACGGCTAGTGGGTTACGTACCTAAATCATCACACATTCGAAAACAGACCTGTTTTAATACTGTCAAACAAAGTATAGAGTTGCCAACGTTTCTTGCTCACTTGATCGCTGTAATGCCATCCCTCATTTGTTATATCACTCGCTTATAAGGCCTCAGTATGGGGGATCTTATCTAAAACGTTTCCTACAGATGCCAGCCACATGTTCGCCCAGTTTCCGTTTCCCATAATTCTTGTTATATTTCACTTTTCAGAAGGAAGTTCCCATATACGTTTTTGATCTCGTTTTTCCTCTCTCTTTCTGGGGCACAATGCTGGATCGGGGTTTTATGTTGCCTGACACATCAAGCTTTGTATATAAAAAAGACCTAGAATCTGTCTTCGGCGTTTGAAATTATTCCTGAGTAAAAGTCCGACCTTTTCTGTGAAATATTTTTCTTGGATAACAATAATAAGCGGCACTTACCGTTTTCCTGTCCGCCTCACGCTTCCAGAAATATTTAGCGCTGTAGACTCCAACACGTTTTATTGCAATCATTATCTGAAGACTTTTTTTTCCTATGATATCCCGTTCTTCTTTTATTTCTGTTCTCAGCGGGTGTCTTCGGGTTTTATGGCGTCTAAAGTGCTCCTCCACTTTCGAGATACTTGCGATAGAGAGGGGGTTTGGATGAATGTCGGACCTCTCTCTCTCTCTCCTTCCTCTTCGTATTATAAATTATATATATATATATATATATATATATATATATATATATATATATATATATATATTATATATATATATATATATATAATACTAGCTGACCACCCTGGCTCTGCTCGGGAAAACTCTGAATGACAACCAATAAACTCTCTCTCTCTCTCTCTCTCTCTCTCTCTCTCTCTCTCTCTCTCTCTCTCTCTCCTCCTGTGCAGATAATTATTCAATTACATTGCCCAGCATTTTTGACATTTTTATATTTTACCCCTTCTCACCCCCATTTCTATTGGGGATGGACTTGGACTTGAAGGTCATTTGGAGTGTTACTATTCATCTCAGTGATATCGAAAACTATGAATTAGACACTAATATCGGTCATTTTTAGTCATTTCATTTTCCACCCCTTCTCACTCCCCCCCCTCCCCCCCCCCCCCCCCCCCCCCCTCCCCCTTTTACTATCAGAGCTGAAGTTGGACTTAAAGGGCATCAAGAGTGACATTATTCATATCCTTGACCTTAAAAACTATGGATTAGACATTAATATCTGTCACCTTTTACATTTTATTTTGCACCCCTTCCTATTGGGGGCTGAACTTCGATTTACAGTGTATTGGAAGTGTTTCTATTCATCTCAGCAACATTGAAAAATATGGGATAGACACTAATATCTGTCATTTTACATTATGTTTTTCATTTACATTATGTTTTTCACCCCTTCTTATCCCCCTTTTCTATCGGGGCTGAACTTGAACTTAAAGGGCATCAGGAGTGTCACTATTCATCTCAGCGACCTTGAAAACTATGGATTAGACATTAATATCTGTCGTTTTTTGTTATTTTTACATGTGACCCTTTCCACACTCACCCCCTTTGCCGCCAGTGATGTCTTATCCCAAAAGTATTCATATCATAATAATAAGTCATATGTATACCAAGTTTGGTTGATATTGATCCGTGCATTTCAAAGTTATTGTGGGAAGATACACACACACATAAAAATTATATCCATTTATATGTGTGTGTATATAAGTTATATGATATATATATATATATATATATTATATATATATATATATATATATATATATATATATATATGATGGGCATGTGTTTATAAGGCTCTCCATACATAAAAACATAAGCTCAAGCATGACTAGACAACTTACTTTGTGGTATTGTCGTCATATCTTCGAAAACATATTCCATCTTCTCCTTTCTCGTTACCCGCGTGCCATCCATAATCCCTTTTGATCGCGTTTATTAACCCCCCATGACCTGCTAACGAGCGAATTGCCTGAGAAGTGTGAATGCAGTTAATCAGTAATCGCTATTACCACCGTGCGTTAATGCTTCGTGCCATTTATTAGGCTTACGGGCAGGTGTCAGGCAGGTAAATTCGTTGGTCATGCAAAATTCCATGTCTTATTCTCGGTTCCTGTTAGGGTCGACAATTTCGAAGCGGCCTCACTGAATGCTAGCCGATATTTTTTATTCTGGTATTTTTTATTGAAAGTTTTGTGGATATGTTTTGAAATGCTGTGGTGTCGTGTTGTTTTTTACTGACGCTCACTGCTTTTGTTCACTTTTAGATAATGTACATAACAATTGAGTAGGATTGTTATCTGATGACACTACCGCTTGCCAGATGATGCTCTCATGTCAATCAGTATCAGTGTCAGAATGGCATAAGTCATTCCGCAAAGACTTTGCTGTGTTCTAAAGTGCTGCAGTAGAGAGTTGGTCAGTTTTACCCGAAAAAAGCGAAACTCTGTAAAGCCAAGATTGCAAGTTGAAAATGGCTGTGGCTTTGTCACGACATTCCTGAAATAACAACGTTTATTGTGGTACAGTCTCTGAAGTTAAGATCATTCTGACCTGATGTGTTTAGGTGTAATGTGATAACAAAGAAACTAAGAAATAGCCGAGAGGAATATATATATATATATATATATATATATATATATATATATATATATATATATATATATATATATATATATATATACACACATAATCTCCACATACATATGGATAGATAGATAGATAGAAATATTTGTATGTGCGTTAGTGTCTGTCTTTGTTTATGTACATAATTCGTGATCCACCGAGAATGCTAAATAATTCTTAATGCGTCATGCCTGTCGTTTTGTTCCCGAACATCAAAGGGTAATATTGCAACATCATTTGTCATCAGTTACTCCCTTTGTGTGTTGTCAAACCAACCGGTTGAACTGAGAGGCATCATTTTGCAGGGAACATAGAAAGAGGAGATGTTTCAGGTGTCAGCGGTGAAGAGATGAGGAGTTGTCAGGTGAAATTTGTTGTTGCATGTGAACGCCGTGGTTGAATATAGAAAAAAATATCTGACTCTAAATTTGCAAATATATGTCTACACATACACGCACATATACATATTTTGCAATTATAGTGAAAATTCCAGCTGTCGAGGGAAAAGTGCCAGAAAACTTGGTACATCATATAGGAACTAATAAGTTTTCAGAATTTTACGTTTAGTTATATTTTGGAGAGAGAGAGAGAGAGAGAGAGAGAGAGAGAGAGAGAGGCCCACTTGTAACTTTGATATTTATCCACTTCCCAATGCTATGCAGATATACATCCATACAAAATGTATGTATTTTTTATATTGTTTGTAAGCCCAGTGGGATTCAGTAAATAGCACATGCAGGTATACTTGCGTAGATGAATTTTTATGCTGGTGCATATGGCTCTAAGGACATCATTATCAATTGTAGACTACTCTTGTCGCTTGTGCTCCTCGTCACAAAAATTTGAAAGCTGCTCCCGCAATTCCCCGAATTCGCCATTCTTTTATCTTGCCATAACCCCCTCCCCCGCCTGTTCCCTTTCTTTATTATGCCTTTTGCTCTCCGCCAAATAGCCTCTCTCTCTCTCTCTCTCTCTCTCTCTCTCTCTCTCTCTCTCTCTCTCCTTTGTCCCAAGCGAACTTCGGAAGACCGTTTTCGGACAGGTGATTAGGGTCGAGATTTTAAGAGGTGATTCCGGATAGGAAATGACACTCGGGATTCAGGGAGTTATATTGTGGGAGTCTCGTTAAGTACTTTTACGCTGGTGTTCCTTGGTTTGAATTGAGTCTGTGCTTACGGGCGATATTTAATGGGTTTGTTTGTCTGTTGGAGACTTTAGTTTGTTTCTACGCTTGTCCGATTATTTAAGTTTGTTGAACGTTTTATTATTAACTATAAGGATGATTGAAATTGATAAGGGAAGTTTCGTAAACGTTAAATTATTAATTGTACATTTTGGCTTTGATACACTGGTATGCCGACGAATTATCCATTAAGCTATTTTGATGGCATGATATATTCTGTTGCTCAAGATTAAAAGAGGTAATTTCACAAAAGCTAAAGGTTTAAGGTAATTAGTGGATCTTTCTTAAACATTAGATTAGTAACTGTAAGGTGACTGAGATCAGCAAAGGGAAGCTTCTAAACATTATGTTATTAAGTGTAAGGAGATGATTATTACCTCTAAAATTATTGAGGTTAATAAAGATACGTTTCCTAACCATTAAGTTAATAACTGTCAAGGTGATTGAGATTAATAAGGGGAGGTTTTGCTAAATATCAGGTTGTGAATTGTTAACGCTCAAGATTATTTAGATTATTGATGAGAAGTTCCTAAACGTTATATTATTAATTCGAAGGTATTTGAGATTAAGAAGGAGAAGTTTCTTAAATATCAGTTTATTAACTGTTTGGTGATTGATGTTAAGAAGTGGATATGTCCTAATTCACTGGTTTTCAACCGTTTTCAATTCATTCCTCCCTTCTTGAATTCTGAACATTCGTGTGGCTCCTTATTTTTCTACAAAATTCCATACCCCAACCCCCAATAAAAAAAAAACAAGTACAAAAGGATAAAATAAATAAATAAATAAATAAATAAATAAATAAATAAATTAATCAATCAATCAATCAACTCATCAATCAACTCAATCAATTCAAGATCAATCAATCAATAAATAAATAATATGTTGATGAAGAAAACACCTTTGATTTTTAAGAACTAAATTTGTTATAAACTGGGCGGTTATAATTATCTTATTAGATGGATTTCTGATTTCTAACAATATTTTGAATTGTATAACTTGTGACAGTCTGCTATGGCCCCATAAATTCTAGGGAGGCCATGGCCCCCAGGTTAAGAACCCAAGTCCTAATTTTTAGCTTTTTAACTATAGATGATTGAGCTTAATTAGGGGGAGAGTCCTAAACACTGCTTTATTAATTTTGTTAGGACAATTGAAATGAGTAAGAGGGCGTTTCTCATACATTAGATTCTTAACAACTGTCAAGACGATCGATTAGATGAGAAGTTTCCTAAATATTAAGTGAAAAACTGCAAGGTCATTGACGTAATAAGGAGCAGTTTCCTAAGCATCCAAATATAAACCGTAAGGAGGATTTAGATTAATAACAGGAACTGTTCTGTATTCGTGAGTAATAGAACTTCCTTATAAGAGTAAAGGTGCTTAACTGTATCTCTTAAGTTTATAATAAAAAAAATTATTCCACCGCTTTCAGCACCATATTTGATATATTTTGCGCTTATAATTGATTAGTAAAATATCAGATTAATTGATTGTTACCTGCAATAAATGAAGTGACATAATATGCATCATGTCGGTTCTTCTGCTTTTATTCGTAATAAGGACAAAAATTCTCTATATCTGTATTTTTTGGGTTTGGCGGTAAATTACCAGCCGTCTCTGTCGCTGAACTCAATTGTGTTTGGCAGCGATGATATCACCTGTGCTTACTGACTATCATCAAGAAGTGAAATACGTTACTGTAGGTACCTATTCCCATTCCCTCCCTTTTTTCATCATTTGTCTTTCTTTAACTTTCTTCTGGGGTTTCATATTGTAGTTATCCAACTAATGATATTCGTAATTTTACTGGTTTATCGCCAACATTTAAAATGTAAAAATAGATCAGTTAACTGATTGCCGTTTAATAATAAAAAAAAAAAAAATGCAGGCCGCCAGTGGCTTAGATTACGTAATTATATCATTACATTTAAGAGTAAAGGCTTCATTCCCGTGATTGTAACTAAAGAATAGTTGTTTTCCATAATAACCTTCCCCCACTCAAATTCTGTATCCAGTTATGTTGTTTTCCGTTATTAATATTCAAAACAAACGCTTATGGTCCAAATGAAACAATTTACGAATGCTGTTTTGACCATTTGATTCCACATAAAACTTTATTTATTTTATATTAATGCATCGTAAAAATTTTGAGGCGATTTTATTTTCTTTTTTTTTTCCAAATTGCCATTAAAAGTATTAGTGCTTTATTTTATCAATAGAGTAATTGACAGGAAGCGCCTCGATGTTTTACGAGCAATCATGTGGACATTTATTTTCAGTTTTGTGGAGCTGGGATGAGAACTTGCTCTGTGAGGTTAATTTGTAATGCTCTGTCTGTAATTATCATTCTCTCTCTCTCTGCTCTTCTCTCTCTTCTCCTCTCTCCCGCTCCTCTCTCATCCTCTCTCTCCTCTCTCTTGCATGTTTTTTATCTAGTCATACTTCAAGAACTTGCAGATTCTAAGGAGACAGTATTCTTAAACTGTGAAACTGTCCTCTAGGCTGTGAAATTGATGCTGATGATTCTTTGACTATCGTTTTGAAGTATCTTGTTTTCATGCCGTGTATTTCCTCTTAAAGACTGCAAATTTATTTGTTATTAGTTTTGCTTCTATCCATTTCTGCTCTTGGCGTTCTTGTCGTTTAAATCTTAGGTCCATTTATAAGGACTTTCGTCCTTATGTTTGGTATCCTATAGATGGTTGATTTTAAATGGAAATCATGGCTCAGTTAATTACTATATTTCCAAACTATACAGTAAATTAGGAGCCCTCTCTCCTGGCCCAAGTACCAAAATCAGGCGGATAAGTCATCAGTATCAACCAAAATGAAAAACAAGAAAAACTCATTTTTACGAACAGATAAATCTTCAAAAGGATATTAGTACAAAACGCTTAAAGTGTATCAACATCCCTGAATAAAATAAATATCATGCCGTTAAGCGACAAACTGACAAGAGTCTAGCACCGTCACCTGATACAGAGCAGACCTTGTCATTACCTAAGCATATTTTTCGTAAATCACTCATAGAGCACCATCTGGCTCTTATCTGTCGCTCCATCACTAGTTGACATTGAAATAATTTAAACAGTATCATATAAGCGTTACTACTGTATTACATTAATAGTTACCTCTACGCACATCTTCCGAGCCAGTAATTGTCAAGGTAATTCCGTTTGGGTTTAGTCTGTAATAATGATAATAATAATAATGACTCGGCTTGTTATAATGCATAAAAAATATGGTATTCTAAAAAAAATTGATAAATATATGAAATGAATGAGACTATCCTTACGCGTGACACACAAAAAAGCGCGAAAAGTCCGAGAAGTTCAGAGAGCATTAAGTATTACAATTTACATATGTATCCGGTAAAAATGACATGCAGATCTACCTTTGCACTTCGGCCTAAAAAGCAATAAAGACGATTGCCCAATTTACTGATAAATATTTCTGAAAACGACAGGTATATGTATGTATGCGAGGGATAAGACTTTTATCCTTCTCGTGGTCAGGTCGGCAACGTGACCTCGTCGTGGCTATGGTATCGCGGGTTCGTTTCCCGCTACCGGACATCATAATTTCTCCATATTTCTTTGAACTTGGAT
>NC_087200.1:177084473-177096973 GCF_015104395.2 Macrobrachium nipponense | reverse complement strand
ATGTGTAATTTCATCCGCTGCTCCCTCCCTCCCTCCCTTCCCTCCCTTCTCCTCAGAGTGAGGGAGGGCGCAAGAAGCGAGAGATTTATACTAATGAAATAGAATTCCTTTTATAGTTTCTCCCTTACGCCCAGCCTTCCCCTCCACCCCTCCCCCCCCCCCCCCCACATCTGCCAGGCCCCTCCTCCTCTTATTAAGCCCTCTCCCCTCCCCGTTACCTCAGCCATCCCCTCCCCATTTTTACATCGTCAAATGGACATTAAGATTTTTCGATTATAATGTACGCTATCACAATTTTTCTTTGCCGAGGCTCTTGAAAGTGGTGGGTAAAAGACCGGCTTTTAGTTGAATACATATATATTACCTCTCATGAAAAGAAATGAAAACTTTTCTCGTCTAACTTCAGTATATTTTGTGTATATGGAAATACTGCATTTTAAACAAAAATGGTATTCCGTATTCCCTCTATAAATTTTCATCCAGGATCGTAAAATGAAGGAATAAAGAGGAGAACTGAATAAGCAGGACTTTTTTGCTTTTTTGTTCCTTCGCCCCCAACTCTGACGTTTGAAATACCCTCCAACAAATAACAGCGTCTTCCTTGTTACGGATTTGTTTCTCTCTGGTGGGTTATTGATGTTTCATTGTTGAGTTCATTTCATGTCTTGGAGAAAAATGAAGGAATTTGAGCGGGTGTTCCCCTTCTGGCCCCTTTCTGGCCTGGGCTCAGTGGTCTGAAACAACTTGTCATTTGCGTTCACATGCGGTATGGAATTCAGCAGTTTTCTTTTATTTCTTTCATTCTTTCTCTTTCGCATGGAATTTGCTGTACAGTTTTTCCATAGTTTATAAATCAATGATGTTTGTTGTTTTGTCTGTGTTCCTAATAGTCTTTAGCGCCAAATGTTGTGGCTACCACCTCATATAGTTTGAACTTCCATAACCTTCATTTTTCCAAACGTCAGAAATATTTAATACTAAAAATCAAGTAGATATGAAATCAAATCCAAATTCATCCTGCAGGTGAATATTAAATCATTTAAATCTTTTATAGAATTTATACTAATACGGAATATATTCAGTTCCATTAACAGTAGAACAGCATTTTTATCAGTCTTTAAGAATATTAACCATTTGGAAGTATCAAACATAGATACATATCCTGAAAACATGCAGCACAACCTGTACGATAATAATAGCTGTCCGATGCCTGGACATTTTCGATACCCAGCGATTTTAAGGCCCACATTGGTGTTGGCCAAACACATAGTATGTACTTTGTCCTGACGCCGGTTGGCTTGAACTGTTCTCTTTTCCATACCTTATTTTATAGACTAACGTCATGTGCTTTCTTTTTAGCATCATTCCATACCAACTCGATGGTATACAATTTTTCAGGAATATAATCGTTATCATTATACATGTCCTTTGTACTTCGGTAATTATTCAAGAGCATTATGCAACTTGTGGATCGTCTGCTTCTACGGTTTCTGAAGCCTTTCAGGTAATGGTTTCACTGAGGAATGGAATGGAATTTGGAGTTTAGGCCAAAGGCCAACCACTGGGACCTACGAGGACATTCAGCTCTGGAAAGGAATTTGAGAGTAGGGAGGTTTGAAAGGTGTAACAGTAGGAAAACCTCACACTTGCACTTTGAAATAATTGTTAGGGGAGGGTGGATAGCAAGATGGAAGAAAGATAATATGAACGGAGGTACAAAAAAAGGAATGAAAGGGTTTGCAAGTCGGTGACGAAGGGACGCTGCAAATAACCTTTAGTGTTGCCTACAGGCTATCCCGTGAGGTGCATGATAACTGTCTCCTCTGCGCGGTATCTCTGAGCTCTGGAATACTTATCTGCAGTATTTTTCTTTTGTCTTGGGCCATGTGCGTTTGTTTCATCGTGTGGGTCAGAACGTCTGTATCTAATAAGGTGGTTTCTAAATGTATGATGCCTTTGATTCGTGTGTAACTCTGCCCTAAAGTAAGTTGTGAGATGTTAGCATTAAAATGCAAAGTATGCAAATAGATGGACGCTGTATAGATATTTCGTGCAATGGCAGTTTTTATACTCACTGTAATTATATATTTAATGAACCATCATCCTGTATACATAGAACAGCAAAATTGGTATGTACCTTATTATGAGGCTTTTCTTTATGACATTCATTTTCTATTAAAGCACTGTTTTACAACTCCATTTTTCCGTTTATGCCTTTTATCAAGCAGTATAAAGAAGACCTGTATAGACTTTCAACACGACATGCCACTTATATCCTGCTGTTATCAAGATTGCCATAATAACTGCGCAGGGATGTTTACCGATCATATTCCTATTGATTCATAAATGATAGTTAGAAGTTGCGTGTATTATTATTTTCATCCATAAACGGGTAAAAACGCTTCTACCCTACCTATAAGTGCCCATAAAACAGAAGTGAATTATAATGACCTTAACGAAAGTTGTTCTTCGTTATAATTACCGACATCAGGTGGGGTATACGTTGATATATATGCAATTTATAGATCTGATTTTGTGACCTTGTATTAAATGTTGGTGCGTATATATATAAAGGGTAAGAGTTGCCACTTATGTAGTTTTGATAGGGGGTTAATATATATATATATATATATACATGTATATATACGAGCACTTATATATACACACATACATTCATACATACACGTACACACACAAGCTTGTACGCATTTTTGCCTATGATTAGGGTGCTGCCATGTGTGTACACTTTTATTTTATTCCGACTTAACGTACACAGAAAAATCTTCATCTTTTTGTATTCCTCCAAGTATCTGGAATGAGATTAAGTCAGACCGTATACATTATTTATTCATAATGTTCGTTTAGATTATGATGTCACAGTAGTTGTTATGACGATTAGCGCGATATATTGAAGGAAGTTACATGCATGTAGCCTTTCTGTAATCCGTGCCATGCTATATTTAATATTTGGCCCGTAAAGCTGAGCCAAAAGAGGACAGATTTTTCTGATAGTCAAAGATGTTTTGAGAGGACAATTTAAAAAGCTCCATGGTCAATAGCATGGAAGTCACGAGATCATTTTGAAGCAGGAATTTTCCGTTTATTCTTTTAGATTACCGACAGGTCCTTTGGGCTTGGGTAGACGTCACGTCCTTCCAATTAGGTGCACCTTCATTCTTCCCCACCACTTGCATCGCGAGAGACCCACTTAAAATCGGCCTCTCGATATATCCCCGCTAATTACTATGTCTGTTTGTAGGTCTGGAAAACTCAGACGTCAATATTTTTGTTAGAAAAGAGATGTAAGTGCTTCGGCAGAGAGGAGAGTGTGTGTTTGTGGAGGTTTCTTACTTTGAAAGAGTGTTTAGCCTTACTTAGGTGCATTGAAGCGAATCGTGGCTGTGTTATACAGAGAGAGAGAGAGAGAGAGAGAGAGAGAGAGAGAGAGAGAGAGAGAGAGAGAGAGAGATTCTTCAAGATTACAATGACGGAAAGGCACTGGAAATGTTGGCTATAAAGTGAAGTAGTATAAAAAGGAGTGAACATTTTTTCGAATCTTGAAATTAGGTCTTTTGGCCAAGCCAAAAATAAAGTGAATCCAAGGAAATTTCGCCGGCGTCTTTTGGGAAGAATGCAAATGGCGGAGTGCCGAGGAGTTGGGGGGAGTAGGGGAGGGTGGGTGGGTGGAAGGGACGAGGGAGAGTTGGAGAGGCAGAGGGGTGGGAGGGTGCCGATGTTTCAGGGTGAAGTGAACTTCAAATGATGGGGATATAAAATAGATTGGGTAGCAGAGAGAGAAAGAAAGAGAGACACAGAGGGTTAATTTTCAAAGAAAATGGAAAAAAGTATGACAGCACTTAAAATAGCTCTTGAGGGAAGATTTCTACCTTGAAAGGCGTGGGTAGGGTATTTCCTTTTTACATCAGAGAGAAAATAAATGAAGCTGTTTAGGGGTGGGGGAGGTGGGGAAGAGTTGGAACGTAGAAATGCGAAGGTAAACGATTACATGAAGAAAATCGAGGGAAAAATTTGAAGAACTATAATAAACTGAAGTGGCTGTCAGAAATTACACAGTTTGTGAATTTGTTTGCGTCCAAACAATTTATGTTTGCACATAAATTAGGGTTGGCCCCCAAAATGCAGCATCTCAAGAGGAGGGGTCACGAGGATTTAAGGGCGGTCAGGGAGCCAATTACTACCTGGCCAGTCGATGTATGTCCTTACTATTATTCAGGGTTAAGCACGTGCAGGTTATACTTAGACAAAAGTAAGAATTATAATTGCACGTTGTTAGTGCGAGGTGAACTTAGTAGTGCCCTCGCAATTTGCTTTTCTCTTTGCGTAGCGTTGAGTGACGCTAAAGTATTCTCTCGTATACCTTCCTTCCTTCCTTCCTTCTCTTTTGTACTTGTTTCATTATGGCAGAGTTTCAGAATAGAAGGTGCAGCAATTTTCTCAAGTTCCCTTTTTTGAATTTTCTTTTGCGATCTCGCCCGACATTTAAACCATGTTGCCTGTAACATTTTGCAATTGTTTACTTTGTTTCCTTGTATCCTGGATTTTCATTCGAAGTATTTTGATAAATATTCAGTTCCAAATCATACATATTAGTCTTTGTCCAATATGCAGTTCCAAATAATTCACATTAGTCATTTTCAATATTCAGTTTCAAATAATTCATATTATCCTTTTTCCTATATTCAGTTCCAAATAATTCACATTAGTAGTTTCCCAATTTCAGTTTCAAATAGACTTTTTCCAATATTCAGGTTCCAATAATTCACATTAGTCTTTTTCCAGTATTCAGTTCCAAATAATTCACATTATCCTTTTTCCAGTATTCAGTTCCAAATAATTCACATTATCCTTTTTCCAGTATTCAGTTCCAAATAATTCATATTAGTAGTATTCAGTTCATAATTTCATTTATTGTTATTTTTTTTCCAAAGTAATTCAGTTTCCATAGTCAGTTTTTCAGTTAGTCCAGTGCCAAATAATTGCTTTTTTCCAGTGATTTCAGTGCCAAATAATTCACAAATAATATTTTCCCAATATCAGTTTCAAATAGACTTTTTCCAATATTCAGTTCCAAATAATTCACATTAGTTTTTTTCCAGTATTCAGTTTCAAATAATTTACATTATCCTTTTTCCAGTATTCAGTTCCAAATAATTCATATTAGTCTTTTTCCAGTATTCAGTTCCAAATAATTCACATTATCTATTTTCCAGTATTCAGTTCCAAATAATTCATATTAGTCTTTTTCCAGTATTCAGTTCCAAATAATTCATATTAGTATTTTTCCAGTATTCATTTCCAAATAATTCACATTACTCTTTTTCCAGTATTCAGTTCCAAATAATTTACACTAGTTTTTTTCCAGTATGCAGTTCCAAATAATTCACATTGCTCTTTTTCCAGTATTCAGTTCCAAATAATTTACATTAGTCTTTTTCCAGTATTCAGTTCCAAATACTTCACATTAGTCTTTTTCCAGTATTCAGTTCCAAATAATTCACATTACTCTTTTTCCAGTATTCAGTTCCAAATAATTCACATTGCTCTTTTTCCAGTATTCAGTTCCAAATACTTTACATTAGTCTTTTTCCAGTATTCAGTTCCAAATAATTCACATTAGTTAGTCTTTTTCTAGTATTCAGCTCAAAATAATTCATATTAGTCTTTTTCCAATATTCAGTTCACCCGCCAATTATGTTTTTTTATTATTTATTACATGCGTAGATTATGAAATTATTTTAGTCTTCCAGCTGCTACACTGTGAAATTCAGTCTCCTTCGGTGATCCCTTAATTACGCAAAAGAAGCAAAAGGGATCTATCCGTGCTCATCAGTATCAACCGGCCGAAAGATTTTGTGTCTAAATTTAATCTCTGAGAAAGACCATGTGGAGGACGTTCTTGAAATGTGTGATTATTTTTTTTTAATAGATTTAACTTATGCGTCGTTGTATCTTTAGAATCACAAAGGACGAAGTTCATACTTCATGCATTGGGCTGTACATTCCCGATTTATGCAGACTAAATGCATTGCAGCTAATAGCATCCGAAGGCTTTAAAAATGAATTAAAGTTAATTATATCATTTAAAATAATTGCTGTTCTAAATTATTACTGCGGTTAAATTGTGAGGCAGCGGATAATTTGGAACTGTGTAGGTTGCTCTCTCTCTCTCTCTCTCTCTCTCTCTCTCTCTCTCTCTCTCTCTCACACACACACACTCTCACACACACACACTCCCAAACAAACGAGAGTATAAACATCCTAAATGAAAGCCATGAAATCTCTCATCCCTCCATTGTTATCACAAATTATCCTTTCCAGCTGCAACAAAGCCCTCCATTGCCTTTTTCCCGTCTCTTCCTTTTTTTCCGGCAATGAAGTTTTCTCGTAGACAAAAAAAAAAAAAAAAAAAAAAAAAAAAAAAAGTGATCATTCCTGCCGTCCAAAAAAATAAAAAACTTTCTGGGCGTTTAGTTTCGAAAACTTTCCTCTTTGACATCCAATGACTTTTTTTTCACTTCGAAGCGAAATCTCTTTCCTATTGAATGGTGCATGATGAGAGAGAGAGAGAGAGAGAGAGAGAGAGAGAGAGAGAGAGAGAGAGAATGCTGGAATTGCGTAGCTTAATATGTTCTTAACTTTGTTTTATTACTTAGAAAGAAAGATGGCGAGGATGAGAGAGAGAGAGAGACAGAGAGAGAGAGAGAGAGAGAGAGAGAGAGAGAAATTGGGAATTTGTATGGCAGATTTTGGTTTGAATTTAAGACGCTATGAGATTCTTATTTTTATATGTATACAGTACGTATATCTAATGATACAGACGTATATCTAGTTGTTTATATACAAATTATATATATATATATATATATGTATATATATATATATATATATATATATATATATATATATATATATATATATATATATATATATATATATGAGTACTCTCGTAGTTTATTTCTACATTCTCAAGTTCACACTTGAGAATGTACAAAAGTTCTTGTTCAAATTCTCAGTTTTCACCCACCTTCTACCGTAGATTTAATGATATTTATGTCTGCGTGTGTGTGTGTGTGTGGTGGTGTGTGTGTGTGTGTAGCATATGTGTAAATAACTAATTTTAGCATCAGCATTTTCGTAAGTTTTGATATGTTTCATTGCAATATCTACTTTGAAACAGTAGGAGGCGTCTGTTGAAAAGAGGGGAACCGTGAATCTAAAATGAGTTATAATTCGCTTATCATCTTTTGAGATGAGTTATGTAGCTTTAGGACGCCTATAAATTTCTCTCTTGACTGCTTCTCTTTGTTTCTTCTTCTGTATCGTTATTTTCCAAACAAAGTGTGACGTTGTATTTTTCCTGAGATATGTTTAACACTGAAGGATCTTTGAAATCCGTTCAAATTTATTCATTATTCTTATATTGCGTTGTTTCTGAAGTATTCGTATCCTTACAAAAATGAAAAAAAAAAAAAAAAAAAAAAAAACTTTCTCCTTACAAAACACAGCTTATGAATGGTGTTCTCTGCCGCTTGCGTTATTGTAGTACATGTGTTGACAGTTGCGTCGCAAAAGTAAAAAAATGAAAATAAACGAAAAGGGCATGTTCCTATATATATATATATATATATATATATATATATATATATATCATATATATATATATATATATTAAGAGGAGTTGATTCACCGGGTTCTAGCTGTTGGGAGGTCCCTTTATCCGAAGTTTAAATAGGAAATAAAGAAATTAATTGCAAAGGTCGCATCAGATTTCTCGCACGGCGTATGCGTTTTTTTTTTTTTTTTTTTTTATGCTACGCTACTGACAATTCCATTCGGCTCTCTTATATTTGTATCTCAGGAGAAAAAAAAAAACGCGAAGTCACTCGAACACCCGCGTCAAAATACTGCCAAATACCTTCCCTTCATTGTATTTTCGTTCTTTCTGAAGCCTTTGAAAATCACGTCAGCGCTCACACGCGCCAGCATAGCGACGTAAATTAGGAAAGTCTTGGCTGGTCCTCTTGCCTTCTGCTGCTGCTTCTGCTGGTGTTGCCAAACTTTGTCGTACCTTAATTATACACTAAATGAGTTTCCGGCCCTAAATTTGGTGCAAAAGTTTGGTGACTCTGGGTCATCCCTCTCTTACAATGAAAATAATTGGGAGGGTTTGCTCGGGGAATAGGGGGAGGGGGGAAGAAGGTGGTTGGAGGGGCTGGGTGGTCTGTTGTTTACTCCCGATTGGAAGGCCAGGATTTTACCCATTACTCAAGGCAATGAAGCTTTTGTTTACGTTTTGGCAGAATCCAGTTGGGTTGGCTGTGCGGGGATATGCGATTTACCTACTTACAACCTGCCTTTAATTAAGGTTTTATAAACGAGGTTGCAACGCTTCTTAAATCTCTTGATGACCTGCTTCAAGAGTTTGTTGCCCTCTTCCCTGGTTTCCTTCTTGGGCCACCCCCCCCCCCCCCCCCCTCCTCCTCTAAATCTGAGGCTGATCATGGGATGAGTGATAACTCCATTTTGAATATTTGTTTTCACAAACTGTTTCTTGTGCATTTCATTACCTGTTTTTGAGTCCACTGCGAATAAATCTTGTTGCACATTTTTACGTGGCTCAGCCTTCTTTCTTTTATTGTAAATTATATTCGCCACTGAATTATACCAGAATTGACTGTGAATCTTTATCCAGTATTTTGTGATTTTGTAAATTATTATTTACCACAGATCATAGTCCCCGTGGTTTTATTGGAAGCTATAGATTATTTTGCGTTTATTTTATAACCTCTGCCAAGGAAATGGGGGTGGTATACTTTTGGTTTGACTTGTTTGTTTATTGATTTGTCTCTTATTCTTCTTTTGATTATGCGGAGATATAATATGTGTAAATTGTCTTTGAAACGTTTATGAAAAAATAAGCCTCATAGCTGGCAACAAATTATTAGTGAAGTAGGAATGTAACTTGGGAGAGAGAGAGAGAGAGAGAGAGAGAGAGAGAGAGAGAGAGAGAGAGAGAGAGAGGTAAGACCTACGGCTATGAGAGATATCCAAAACGGCCTACCTTGACACCAAATGCGTGCCAAGCAGGAAGCTGCCCCATAGGTCAGGTCTGGTTAGAAGGTTTCCAGTCTCCTCCCAGCGTTCCCCTTAAAAACAATGATAATCTTGAATGCTTCATTCGAAAAATGCATTGAATTATCATTACAAGTTATTGTAGGTCATGTTTACTCATCAATTTATACAATTAATGAAGATCAATAAATATTGAATTTTATCAATAAAATTTACTAAGGAAATTATGAAAAAAAAAACATGATCTTATTCTACCATAGGTTCTTGTTAGGACAGATAGAGAAAAATGAAGTAACTAAATCACAGACTGTGACCTTTGGACATTGGGATGCAGAGTTAGAAATCATTTGCTAAGTCCTGCTTTATGTTAAAAAAAATAGAAAAATTCAATAAGTTTTTAATTTTATGCAGATATAATTATTTGTTTTATTTTTATGATTATTATTTGTAATAGTAGGAGTGTTACTTATATATTTTAACGAGCTAAGGTTTACTCAACTAGTAAGCTGTGACTACTTAAATTTTCATTATGTGAAGAACTGAAAAAAAGCCACTGATAAAGAAATGAGTTAATAAATGTTATAAAGATACATATATTTAATATTCCTGTCCACTAGCTTATGACAGATTACTAAAAAAAGTAAAAAAACAAGATCTTCAGTTGGTAACATTTTAAATTTTGTGAAGTGGATGGTAGTCGGTCATATTTGAGGCAATACGCGATTCATTTGACGCAATGTTTCATGTATCTGATGGCGTATTTGTTGCAGTAAGCGGTACATTTAGAGCTTTATTTGATAAATCGCAAAAGCGAGCAATATTCTGTTCATTTCAGGAAAGTTTCATTGTAGTTTTAATTGCTCTCTGCAAATGGTAGTAGATTCTCCTTCAATTCGCGCTCGGGGTCTCGTGAACAGTGAACAAGCAGAATTTTTGCCATCCATTTTACAGTTAAATCCTTGACAATCTGCGTTTCTTTCAATAAAGAATTATTCTGTCCACTAATTGACTTCAATTGCCATTCGTGGGCTGCCGAAAAAACTCAGTTTTATTCAGTAAAACGTTGAAGCCCTCGACAAATCTCATGCGCTTCTATTAAATATGAAATTAACTTAAGGTTTGACTCCACACGTCAGGATTATCATTTAGTATCCTAAAAGTGTCCCAGTGAAGAGAGCGAAAAATCCTCTTATTCCGTAAAACATCATTTGACAGAATTGTAGCTGAAATTTTAATATAGGGACTTTTGGCTGTTTTACATTCCGTTATTATTTTCAGCCCTATTAATTTTTAAATGATATGTTCTGCATATGCGTGGCAGTTCATTTTAGGAAATTAAATGAACACCCATTGCGAGGAAACGAAAACTAACTTAAATTTTTATTTGTACACAAAACGTAAGGAATTAAAGTCTGAATACTGCAACGAACTGTGGTGGATGAATTTCAGTGCTTTATGATGAAGAGAAAATGAAAACAACACAATGTTGACTGGAATCGAAGTGAAAACAACACAATGTTGACTGGAATCGCAGGTATACCTTTCAACTGTAAAGAATATTGATGTTTAATCATGTTGTATTAAACATATCATATTCTCATTAATGGAGTTAGGCCGATAGTTTTCTTTAACCATCTGTAATGTGTATCATGTCAGCATTTATAATGTAACACTTACTAAAATAAACTCAATCTTTACTTATTAATGTCGGTTCGAGATTGCGAGGACAGGCTGCAATAAAACGAGATTAAAGATCTATCACTCAATTCTCTTTCCTGGCTAGTTAAGGAAAATTGATTGCCTGTCACGTCAGTTTCTTTTTTTTTCTTCTTCTTCTTCTTCTCCTTCTTCCTCTTCTTCTTTTACAGTTGAACTAGTTGCCGTTAGGCTAAGAAGGATTGTTCCAAAAGAAGTGTTGATTATTGGGACTAATGCGTGTTTGATATTTTATACATTATATCTAATCTGTTTCTGTTAACAGCCCGAACAATATATTGAGAGAACTTTACTTGCTCCAATTCACGCTCAGTGGCACTTGAGATTCAACGTACAGAAATTCCTTCCATGCTACTTAAATCATCATGGTAAGCAAAGGCAATAATAGCATCAAAACATCCCACTGACTGATGGAAAAGAAGAAAATATAATCCTTAGTCATCAACGATTGCTTTCTACGCCTGCCTTTTAAAACTGAAACATGAACTGATTTAAGGAGTTCTAGGAAGAGGTCTCATCCAATTTATATCTGATTTTTATTTTTTCCTATATTGGATATTATTTTTTTGCTTTAGTTCTTATCAACTTGAAATGTCAATGAAGGTGGTAGGGTATTTTGAATATCAGTTTCATTCTCTGTTTATATAATATTATATTTTTTTTTTTCTTAAAGAAATATAATGATCCCAAATATCTGTGTTGAATTGTAGGATTGTTTTCTCCTCCTTTTAAGCCGATTTTTTATTTAAGTAAAAATTTAGATTTGATGTCAACGACACTTGTTATTGCGACGCGAAGTCGGCAATTTTGATCATTGAGTCACTGCTCAAACTACCCAGTGTGATTTTATCCTATGAACAAATATTACCAAGGAATTGAGAGGTTGTCTTTGTAACTGGTTTTAGTTTTCTGGAAAGGACACTATTGTGCCGTCTTTGTCTGTCCGTCCGCACTTTATTCTGTCCACCCTCAGATATAAAAAAAAACTACTGAGAGTGGAGGTCTGCAAACTGATAATTTTATCACCCTCCCTCCAATAATCAAACATAGCAAATTGCAACCCTCTAGCCTCAGTAGTCATTTCTATTTTAAGTTAAAATTGACCATGGATCACCTCAGTGGCATGGTCGGTATGGTGTTGGCGTACCACCTCGGTGGCCGTGAGTTCGATCCTCGGGCGTTCTGTTGAGGTGTGAGAGATGTGTATTTCTGGTGATAGAAGTTCACTCTCGACGAGGTCCGGAAGTCACGTAAAGCCAATGGTCCCGTTGCTGAATAACCACTGGTTCCATGCAACGTAAAAACACCATATTAACAAACAAAGTGATCCTGGCAGTTCTTTCTGGAACCTTGGGACGCACCCTCACTCTACCGCATCTGGTCAGCAACTGAAACTCTACCACTTTTAGCTGATGGTTTTATGCAGTATTATACGTTATACAGAAACTCGATTGCGCAGAAGACACTTCCGCGCTGTTTTTGCTTGTTTAATTTTGATTTCATCTGTTCAATTTCTCACTTACCAAATCTCTCTGTATTTGTTTATCCATTTGGGGAATGAACTTGCCGTTGTTCAGGCGGGGTCATTCTTTTTTCACCACTGCCCCCGTTTATGCAGTATTAGGGTCCTTGGATCCCAGCTTCGGGATGATACCTAACATTCCCCGTTTGGACTTGCTATCTCCGCCCTC
>NC_087200.1:177074473-177079473 GCF_015104395.2 Macrobrachium nipponense | reverse complement strand
ATATATATATATATATATATATATATATATATATATATATATATATATATATATATATATATAAGGGTGTGTGTGTGTGTGTGTGTGTGTGTTTCGTTTCTCTTTCATTTACGTCCTCTTGTTTTCCCCTTATTTCCTATTGTTATCGATGTTGCTCCCTGTCTCTAATGATGTTTTCCTTGTAGTATGTGTTTCCACAGTTTTCCGTCTCCAGTTATGTTTCATCCACATTCGCTTATGTTTCCGTGTTGTGATGAGCCTAGGCATTAATTTATTATTCTCGACTGTCCATCATATGAACATATTTTTTTTCTATTTACTCTGTTGAACTGCACCAGGTCCTATGTCGACATTTTAAATCAAACCGGACGCCCACCTTTGATGTGGCCAACTAACGTATTAATGGGAGCCGTTAATTGAGTAAATATTGAGTGGAATCTTGTTAATTGAAAGCTCTGCAGGCCCCATAGATATTGTCTTTGATGTTATTGTTATTAAAGCCGCGCTTTTATTTGCTTGTTTATTTATTTATTTATCATCATTAGTATTGATTTTGATGTTACTGTTATCAAAGCCAAACTTCGATTCATTTATTTATTTGTCATTAGTATTGTCCGTTATATTGTAGATATTAAACTCATACTTTAATTATTTTTTAATTGATAACTTTGATAACTGTTGTTATTATCACTGAAGTAATGCGTTATTATTTAATCATTTACTTATGTATTGTCGATAGTATCGCTTATGACTTTTGTTAAATAATGCTTTAATCAACTTGTTTATTAATTAAAACAACACTTTTTCAGTTCATGGGTAGATGGTTTAATAACCATGCAAAATAGTCCCTATTTTGCATGCTAAGGGCGATTGGAAATAGGAAGCAAAATGTTAATTTTGCGAAATGCATTAATGCCTATCATCACGGTCAAGTTTTGTACGTAATTGTTTTATGAGTGTTTAGATCTGGCAAGTTCTCATCAGTGGTTGTCCCACTGTTTAACCCTGAAGTTATACTTGGACATTTATACGAAATAGAGAAGTTATTGTTGTCACATGTATGAATGGTGGTTCCTCACTGCTTAGAATCTTAGTGATCATAAAGATAAATTTTGGAGTTTTAATTTATTTTACTCAAAAAAAATTTTTTTCTTGTTTTTGCTTAGAATGGTATCCCAAAATGCTGTGCACTTTCTAATTTGTAATTTTTTGTTCTGGCAATTCAATTCACTCGGCTTGATTTGCGTTTCAATTTGGTGCTCCTGCGATACCTGATGTGAAATCCTACGACTGAATTTAAAGAGCAGAACGAAAGCAAACATCTTAATTCTTTTACTTCCTCCACCTTCCGAGTACGATTATAATAGGACGCTAAATTCGGAAGGTCTACACTGTAATGGTACACAAGACGGAAGACAGAGTTTTCACTGTGGAGAATTTCCTTAAACGACTCTATATTTCAGGTGTTGTCAAATAATCGACATGGTACAAGCTCATGTTATGTTCAGCAAGTAAAGCACGAAAAGATTGGAAAGTTTTAGGAAGACAGAAGAGAAGATTTACAAAGTTCTCAACAGCGGGAAGAAGACGTATTAGAAAGGAAGGATCTTCATACCTAAAAAGATGAAGAGTGACTGCATTATGGAACTAATTGGCATAGTGTGTATTGTACAAGGGGTTTGTAGCTCTGTGGAAGAGACATTTATGTAGGTTGGGGGCGGGGTTGTAATGTAATGGATTGTAGAGGTTTTCAGCACTAGAAGTTCCACCCGTTTCAACAGTCAAAATTTGAATTTGGTTTAGTCAATTTTTTCTTTCTGTGAAGTTTCCTCCTCTTAAGAAAAACGGTTTAATAGCATATTCAGAGAAATTAGACTCAGTTGGCGAGTGACGACAAGTCAAAATTTGAATTTGGTTTAATCAATTTTTTCTTTGAAGTTTCTTCCTCAAGAAAAATGGTTTAATAGCATATTCAGAGAAATTAGGCTCAGTTGACGAGTGAGGCCGCGTTCATTTCACCTTTTGTAGGTCCGTCTGAAGTTTCCGGCTAACGGCTTAGCAGTTCTCTCACTTGTAAAACGTACAAACATCTGTTAGCATCATGAAGCCAACAGTTCATAAGATGGACAGTCGATGAGTCGAGTAGAATCAGTTAAAGACTATAGTAGATTCACATCCACCGTGCATTTGATGTCTTGGCCTGTTCCTTACGACGCTCCTGATTGGCTGTTGATAAGCCAGTCACAGGGCTGGAAACTCAGTCTCTCGAGAGTTCACATTGGTAGGATGCCTGTTCCACCTCTCCCGAGGGATACTTTTGAAAGAAGTATCCCTCAGAAAAGGGCGAAACATCGATCCTACCCATGTGAACACTCGAGAGTGACTGAGAGTTTCCAGCCCTGTGACTGGTTTATCAACAGCCATTCAAGAGCGTCGTAAGGGACTGGCTTAGACATCCAATGCACGGTTGATGTGAATCTACTATAGCCTCATCTAAACACGGAAACAAGCGAATGTGGAGGAAACATTACTGGAGACAGGGAAAACCGTGGAAACATACTATATGAAAGCTGGGAAGACCCCACTAAAGACAGGGAGAAACATCCATGAAGGTTTCCTGAGAGTTACCCACTAATGGAAAAATAGTACAAGTTGAAAAAAATATACCGAAATGTGGGCACATGAATATGATTGTGTGTGTATGTTCTATCTCTCTATCACAGCAATAACAACGTCATATAAAATGTGAGAATATTTGGCCAAGAGAAAAGTGAGACAACACTGTAAGGCATTTTCAAGTTTGCTGGAAAATTCCTATGACTAAAGATGAAAGTTCTTGCACCCTGTTGTTTGACTTTCTTCACAACCAAATATTGTTTACACACACACACACACACACACACACACACACACGTCTATATATTTGTGTTTGTGTATATGAGAGTGTCTGTGTGTGTGCGCGTGTGTCTGTTTCACCATACTTCTTTCCTCCTTCGTTTAAGGGGGCTCAAGAAAAATTCAACCTACCTAATTTTGCTTACTCGGGTAGTGAGCCCATAAACTACATTGTTGTTGTTCTTGTTTTTTTTTTTTTTTTTTTTTTTTTTTTTTTTTTTTTTTTTTTTTTTTTTTGGGGGGGGGGGGGGGGGGGGGGGGGGGGGGGGGGGGGGGGGGGGCTGCTGGTAGGAAAGCCCTAGGGAAAAGCCTAAAAGTTCTGAAAACGGTGTTTTGCGTTGAGTTAAAGATACAGGAATTTTAGGATAGGATTGTTATGATTTATTTATTAGAATGAAAATGTAAAAAAATAAATAATGCGCATGTTAAGCAATACAGAACAATTATTTCTGAGACAATATAGCGTATTTATTTAATCTTCGTTGATGAAACAATGCACTATTTGACCAATAGAATTTAGCACGTGCCCCGAGTAAGCTAGAGGTCGGATCACGCCTTGTTCAGGGAATCGTAGAGATGAGGTTGTTAGTCATGGCCGTAATCCGGACCTTAGTATGTATGTATTTATATATATATATATATATATATATATATATATATATATATATATATATATATATATGTATATAACCAAGATCCACGATACATGTATATAACGCAGAGAGAGAGAGAGAGAGGGGAGAGAGAATGATAGAGAGAGAGAGAGAGAGAGGAGAGAGAGAGAGAATTTGCATAAACATTGACCGAGGTCACAAATCGAACCCCATTCATCGGAGCAGTCTCCACTACACGATTCGGACTGACGTATGCAGTCCACTCTACATATTGATCGCATTTGCATTGATGGGATAGTTGCAATTCCTTTGCAATCTCTGTTGTAGTTGCGACACTAAACTGTTATATTCCTACTGGAGGGTTATTGAAGGGGAGGAAGGACAGGAAGGTAGAAGAGGGGGAGGAGAAGGAGGGAAAGGCAGGTTAGAAAGGAGAGGCAGTGGGTAGGTAGGAAGAGGTGGGATGGGACCGTTGTTGTTTTAGATTTAGATTTAGCTGACCTAATGCCAGCACGGGCTCTTGCTCATAGAGCAGCCCTTAAGGGTGGGACCGGTGTAGCTAAAGGAGGAGAGAAGAGGAAAAGAAGAAGCTCCTGCAAAAGGAAGTTGGAGGAAAGAGATAGAAACACTTAGATCACTGCTACAGAGAAAGGTGTGAGGTAGCCCATGCAACACAATATGTATATATATATATATATATATATATATATATATATATATATATATATATATATATATATATATATATATATATATATATATATATATATACATACATACAAACATACATACTTACATACAAAAGCAGGAAGAAGAACCGGATATTGTGGAGGAAGGATAGAACTGATGTAGATGGAGGAGAAGAGGTAAGGAGATTAGACAACGGAGGTAGGATGGAAGACGAAGCATGGGTAGTGTAAAAGGAATTGGGAATCGGTGAATTAGGGGGAAGGGGGAGAGAGAAAACCAGCGTAGAGGGAAGAGGAGCACGAGTGAAAGAAGAGTGGGAGTGAAGCGACGAGAAGAGAGGAGAAAGGGGGAGAGAGAGTGTGTGTCATGGAGTGGAGGTCAGTCCCGGGCCGAGATTATTTGCATCGACAGAGGCACTTTGCCTTCCATTCCGAATCTTTTACTTCATTTACCGGATCGGAAATTTCGTCGAGGGAGGCTTTGCTTGACCATCTGGGGAATTGGTGATGGAACGTTGGGCTTCGGGTGGGATAAATCTTTTGCATAATGAGGAACGAACGATCCGAGTCTCTTGATGAACGTTGTGACAGGGTTGGAGAAATGGTGTTAGGTCCAATTGGGAGGTGACTTTTATTTCTACTTGGGTTGGGATATGTTGGGATTGAATCAATGTGGGGCAGTTCCTAGTAGGATAATGAAGGCAGTACCATGTTTGTTCGATAATGACAAAGAAACATGAATTTGAATAATACTGAGATGATTCTTATTTACATCATGGCGCCACCCTTTTGTAGGAGAATA
>NC_087200.1:177066973-177069473 GCF_015104395.2 Macrobrachium nipponense | reverse complement strand
GCCGGTTCGAATCCACAAGAGGACGGAATTATAAACTGGTTTACAATTTTTTTTTCTTTGCTCTGAGGCAAGGATCAGAATAGGTGTTTTACACTAATTTTGATGTGGCGAATTCACATTTCTGTACAGTTTTATTTCTATCACCTCTAGTTTTATTTTTGCTTTCACATATCCCCTTTTAATTATACAGCATATAAATTTGTATATATATATATATATATATATATATATATATATATATATATATATATATATATATATATATATATATATGCGTGTGTGTGTGTGTGTGTGTGTGTGTGTGTGTTGGTGGTTAAGTAAATATGTACTATGTGTGTATGTAAGGCTATATCAAAGTTCCTTTAACATTCCACAAAAGAATAAATGAGATATTGGACTTTTTCAGACAAAGGCTTGTTTCGAACCCGGAGCTCCAAGGTTACCCCGTCACAGTAATCAAATTATGTATTTTCATTTTCTTTTTATGAGTGACATCCGTCTGTACATTTCATGAATATTGGCACCAATCATTACACTGTCATGAAAGCTATTTCATACCAGTACCTACTGTATTTTAGTTTTAACTTGAAGGTTTATAAGTGATGGATATCGTAACTGGAATATACAATAAGTGTACTTGGTTGAGGGTCCAATCAAGGGGGCTTATGAGAGAGAGAGAGAGAGAGAGAGAGAGAGAGAGAGAGAGAGAGAGAGAGAGAGAGAGAGAGATCCAACATGTTTCCGTGCTTGTGAGCGTTATTTCTGTTTGCATAGAAAAAGAAAAATATAAAGAAAGAGAACTTTTCCCGGACATCATAAGTTATTCTTAGTAAAGTGTACAAAGTACTGTACGTATCTTGGGAAAGAAACCCCCATATTTCCATTAACTTGGCTTTTGCGCCCGTGTAGAAAATGATCAGCAAAAGAAAAGTAATGGAGCTAAGGAGTGAAAATTAAATTATGTTCGAATAATTGTAAATAACTAAAGTAAATAAGTTTGATATGAGCATTGATAACTGCAGATGAAAAAGATCAAATGTATTTGCCCGTAACATCTGCCGTTTTGGTTGAAATGATTGATCTGCTGTTTCTTCTAACTTGATACAAATGGGAAGAAATAGATTTTTTTCTCCCCACTGTAAGCTTATCACCAGTCACCACCCTCCCTCCCCCACCTTGCATATTTTCCGAGATCTATTGAAAATCTTTTAATATTGAATAATAAATTGATATAGTACATTATGATTTAATTTATATTAATGATGGCGATCAACATTATTCTAATTAATTAGCTTTGTGTATTGTGAGCGCAGATTTGATGCAGGTAATTATGCCATTGGTAATTGATAAAATAAAGATGATTAGAGGATAAATGCGGTTTTTATGGTAATCTCATTTGCGGGCACACCAAACACGTTGGGTTGGATGCAGTGGCCGTAAGAATGATGTACAATTGTACATCGAAATATTTAAGTTATATTTCCTTAAGTAAAATTTATCACTTTGCTGTCAAGAGTGAAGGTAATTGCTTTCTCTCTCTCTCTCTCTCTCTCTCTCTCTCTCTCCTCTCTCTCTCAAAAAGAAAGAAAGAAAAAAAACGAGGAACCCGTGAGCATCCATCCTTAAATCTGCCTTGCTGTCCATGTCGTCCTTGTCCTTCCCCAGTCTCCTTGCGTTGTCCTCTCCAATCTTCTTCCTCCTCCTCCCTTCCTCCTAAACGTCCCCCCCCCCCCCCCCCCCCCCCTCCCCTCACTCCTTCCTTCCTCCTCCTCCTCCTCCTCCTCTTCCTCCTTCTCCTCCTCAAGTGCAGAATGAAGAAGGACAGGTTGTCGTTTCAAGTCGTCTCTCAGAGTCCCTTTTTATTCCCCATGAAGGATTACAAATTAGGTTACCTTTCATTTTTTCCCTTCTCTTGCTCTGTTGTCTTGGCTGCGTTTCTCTTGTGTTCACTGTTATTCCAGCTGTTCTTAAAATTCGCGTGTTTGTTGTAGTTGTTTGGAGTAGTATTTCGTTGACACTTGTTTCTGTTTATAAATGCTCCCAGGAAATATTTGTAACTCTGAGACCTCTCTCTCTCTCTCTCTCTCTCTCTCTCTCTCTCTCTCTCTCTCTCTCTCTCTCTCTCTCTCTCTCTCTCATAGGGTCTTGCTAGTGTGGCTTAAAATTCTACTGTCATTCAGCTAAAATTGCTGTTATCCTGCTCACGTTATTATGACAGCAACGCTTCTCTTGACAGAAACAGAACAAAAAAAATGGTTTTATATTATTCTGCCTGGGAAATGAAAGATGTTTACGACAGTGAAAAGTCTTTTCCATAACCTTCACAAACGTAAATTAACATGATTAGTTCCTTTAAAACAATTATAATTTTATATTTTCAGTTGATTCTGGCATGATAAATGGGACACATTTTGGAGCTTACTGTTTTATGTTTGCTCATCCACCTAGGAAGTTGAGGGCGTGACGGAAAGACAGGCTCACCGAGAGCTTAACTGAAAGA
>NC_087200.1:177049473-177061973 GCF_015104395.2 Macrobrachium nipponense | reverse complement strand
TATACTGCGGTTTACTTCTTGATTTGAAGCATTGATAGATCTGATGAGCACTGTCGAAATTTGCAGTATCATTTGGAATGTTGATAGAGTATGAGATGAATCCGTAGGAAGGAAATTAGAATGACTGCCACTCAAACAAACACAATTTCTCTTCTCTATTGAGATAACTATCCTGTTTCCTATTAAAAACGAATAGCAAAATGGACCACGTGGTAATGATTATATTAATCAGACATTTCAGGAGCTTAATACTCCATCATCTTTGTAAGTGTTGGTGAGCATCCCGTGATGGACCTCTAAGTTTTTATTACCGTGCAGGAGTCATTTTCCCTTTTTCGGAAGAGAGAGAGAGAGAGAGAGAGAGAGAGAGAGAGAGAGAGAGAGAGAGAGAGAGGGGGGGGGGGGGGGGGGGGGGTGGTTGGCTCCGTCTTTGCAGACCAGATTGGAATACTTGTGACATCTGAATTCTTCATTTCAGATCTTTTTAGATCTTGTTGACTTTAAATCTTCCCTGCTTATGATCTACATTATGGTTGTGCATATGCCGTTTCAGAGTCGGGAAGAAGCCGAGCTCTTCCTAAAAGAAGATGCTCGTTTTGTTCCGTATTAATTAATTAATTAAATATCTACCTACAAATGTAGATGAACTTCATTTAATACTTAGTCCTATTGTTCCAAAATCTCTGTTTCTTGATAGGGATATGAATTTTGACGCTTAATTATATTCCTCACCCTTGCACCGATTTTATATGAGTGTGTGAGTGACCATGGGGATATAATGATTACAACAGTACTGGTGTTAATAAAAAAAAAAAAAGTAAAATATGCGTCGATGAAATCGAGTGTTCTGTACAGCGTATAATCAAGGCTACGGGAAATGGATGTATCTTTCGGTGGTCTCAGTATAATGCTGTATGAGCTGCGGCCCATGAAAGTTTCAGCCGGCCATGGTGGCCTTTGTTCTTGCGTTGCCAGAAGCACGATGTTCTCTAACTTTAACTATAAATAAGATAAAAACTACTGAGACTAGAGGGCTACAATTTGGAATATGTGATGATTTGCAGCTCTCTAGCCTCAGTAGTTTAGTTTTTAAGAGATGAGGGTGGACAAAAAAGTGCTAAGTGACAGACAATGCCATCTTAACAGTTTTCTTTTACAGAAAAAAAGAAACTACTGTTTCTTTTTTCTTTTTTGAAGCTGTACCAGATGACAACTGAAATAAGTATTTATCGGTACATTTGCGTTTTTTTCTTCTGTGACAGTAAATGTAGCTTAAACTCTCATGCTTTATTCAATTCAAGAGCGTGTATTCACAGTGGAATTTTGAATCGTGGGATGTTTCATGGAATATTTTTCGGTGAAAACCATTTTCACCGTCTGTATATTCGTTTGAGCGGTCTAACTAGTATTTTGATAAAGTCAATACAATTTTATAGAAATGGAGTTTTATGTCCCGGCTTACTGTCCTGATAAATTTAGTAATTGGCGCGGTTGTTTCGCTGTCCATACCTCTCCGTCCGGCCTCCATGTTTTTTCGTTCTTTTAGTTCAGTTTCCTCTTCCTTCCTTTCCCCCTCTTTTTTTTCTTTTTTTTTAAGAGCTATAACTTATGAAATCGAAAAGATAGTGGTTTCTTATTTAGCTTTCATCCTTCACTAATAAATCCGAGGGGCAGATCGAGGTCCGAGTTTAATGAAGAACACATCACCGTTTCGACACTATGGTACACAAGAGTTTTGTTAATGTTATTTTATACATACCTGTCATTCATAGAAATGCTAATATTTACTGTTAGGTTTACTTAACTGTTATAAGAATGTTGATAGTGGATCAACTGTTTTTTTATAGTTATTTTCTTTTGTTAATAAATAAATCATTTTTTAAAATAAGATATTCAGCATATAAACTGCGTAAAAAATACCTAAATCTTTCCACGACCTGTCAATCAGTAATCGTATACCTATAATTATCTGTGATTTTATGTGCTTAAAGTATATTATATTTTTATATATATATTATATATATATATATATATATATATATATATAATATATATATAGAGAGAGAGAGAGAGAGAGAGAGAGAGAGAGAGAGAGAGGAGAGAGAGAGAGAGAGAGAGAGAGAGAGAGAAGTCTAATTACTACATTCCTTTGGTTTTGTGCCACATTACTGATTTTAGGGAAGTTTTGATTAAGGACCCAGGTAACATAATTTTCTTATTTCTATCCTTACCATAAAATAAGAATGTCATTCCTTGAGAAATCTAATCATATACATTATGACGTTTCCGTTTGTTTAAATCTCTAATCCATAAGTTATGAAACTTTTCTAGTATAACGTTTCTGTAAGTTTTTGTATTGCTCATTTTCATTATATGATTCCTTGCTTAAAATTTTAGTCAAAGTCCGGTAAGGTGACCGAATCGCAACTCTAAAAACCAAAAACCACATCAGTAATTTAAGCTTACAAAACCATTAATTAGTATAAAATTGCAGCATGTCCCTATCAAAATGCTACCATGCATTTATGCATTTATGGAATGCAAATGCATAAAAATTGCTTAATTTATTTACCTGAAAAAAATATCCATATGGTTTTTATTCCACTTGATATAGGAAGGATTAACTTCAATTTTCATTTCCCGGTAAGCACTTTTTTTTGTTCTTTTTCTTTTTTTGTTGAAACACCTTTTGCTACTCTTTTCTATAATCCGCATGCGAGTTCCATGTTAATCCGGCTACACTTGCACGATTCTGGTTTCCATTAACGAGTTACCGCGGTGTGCAAGTAAGCAGAGTGATTGAGGATCTCTGAACGCTTTTTGTCTGATTGCTTCTGATGGATGGAAATTTGCTTTTTCAATCAGCGTGCCATTTTCATCATTACAGGCTGCATGGTGCCGCTGATCCTCGGTGTTTTAGACTCTCTCTCTCTCTCTCTCTCTCTCTCTCTCTCTCTCTCTCTCTCTCTCTCTCTCTCTCTCTCTCTCTCTCTTGATAGTGTGAAAATTAGGTCACCGTTCAAGATGAGTCTGTTGCTTAACAAATAAAACGTATTTACAGACATTGATGCTTCATCAAATGATCATTTTATTTTGTCCACTCACTGGGCCCTGGTTAAGATTAAGCTGAAAAAGCTTATAGGTGATTCAAAGACTTACTCATCGATTTTACTGCTATTGAAGGTGATTGATATTGTTAATTGAAATATATATATATATATATATATATATATATATATATATATATATATATATATATGTGTGTGTGTGTGTGTGTGTGTGTGTGTGTGTGTATATATATATATATATATATATACTATATATATTCAATCGGAGACCGTGAGGCCGGCAATTCAGAATCAGAAATGTGTATATGAGAAGGAAGGAAAATACAAATGGGCCAAATTTTATAAGAAAGCCACGCCCTGCCTTTAATAAGAGCGACTGTTATAAGAATCAGGACGCAAAGAACTGTGTAAGATACTAAGACATGTCGAAAGAGGGAAGAAACATACGGAAACGAGTAAAAATGAAATTTTTTAATCTTCGGTCGGTAAGTAGAGCACAAGTCAACATTGTATGAGACTTGCCGGGAAAAAGAAAGGGCATTATCTGTACATGGTTCCTGTTACGTATTTTTCCATCCATACTCATTTTCCCTGGAGTGCAGATGGCTCCACACGGTCATAGCGCATCAGTGCCGTGATCGGTATGGCCTTGGCCTGCTATCATCACTGCCTCGTTCTTCTTATTTATTTAGCCAGTGACTGTAATTCAGTAGCTAACTCATATCCATTGCTTTTGGCACAGAGGGTCAAGTTTACCCACCACCTTCATCACCTACTCTTCCCTCCCGTCATAACTAATGAAGCATTTTCATAACATCTGCCTCACTTCAGTGGCCGCGAGTTCGATTCTCGGGGGCATTCCATTGAGGAGTTAGAGATGTGTATTTCTGGTGATAGAAGTTCACTCTCGACGTGGTTCGGAAGTCACGTAAGGCTGTTTGCCCCGTCGCTGAATAACCACTGGTTCCATGCAACGTGAAAAACATCATACAAACAAAACAATCCACACGGTCATAAACTATTTGTTCTCCGTTGCTATTTTGGTATGAAATATGCTTTTTTTTTATTACAATTGACCAACCAGGTAGATAAGTTATTGCAAAAGGGAAAAAGTAATGAAGTATTGTTCATTTTTTAAAGAAAATAAATGGGTCCTAGCCATTTCCTTCCTACGGACTGGAATCCTGGCATTCTGTGGACGAGGTAGGTAAAGACTCTTGCCTCAACTGCGAAAGGTCTTGGGTCGAATTTCTGAGTAAGTTGGAGTGTCTTAAGGCCACTTCAGAAGCATAAATTTTCCTCCGGCAGCTGTCTACGCCAGACTGCCGTGAATTCCAGAATTCGCGCTTTTGTGTGAACGACTTTTGTTGTGGCTAACACGGCAAGGCAGCTAGCCCCCAGGAATATAACCATTATATATATATATTAATATCTATTTATATATAGAGATATATATATATATATATATATATATATCTATATGGTATATATCATATATATTGTATCTATATAATATTATCTATATATTATTATATTATATGTATCTTAATATAAGTATATATTATAAATGTTAATATTATAAATACACATACACACATATATGCACACACACACACACACATATATATATATTGTATATATATACTCTTACTTTTCTATGAACAGTCCTCGTTTTATTTTCGTCCTGTCCTGTTGCATATGTGGTAGTTATAGACTTCTTCAAGGCTACGCCCAGTGGAATCCTCAATGATATTGTAACACGAGTTTCACTGTTGAAAAAATGAACAATTTTCTAAGGTCAGGATGTTACTCATTAGCCGTGTGTACCTTAGAGAGCCTCAAAAGTTTATACTGACAGGCTTGGACCCATCCGCCGAATTTAATTCCGGAAACAACTTGGAAATTGGTCACTAATAATAATAACAATTTAAATTGTTTCTTTAAGAAATAAAAGAAAGAAATAAAGCAAGTGTTTCTAAAATTATTCTTTGACGCCCTGCATCTTTTCAACGGCTCCCTATCACAAGGGGACTATTAGGGTAAACAACCGAGTGGACTAGCTGCGGCCACCTTAACTGTGTTCGGGCCCAACTTCAGAAAAAGTACTTTAATGCGTCCTGACACCGGAGATGGGCACCAGTCACAAGTCTCACGTCTCGAGGTGTTGCTCCCACGACCCATGACTCGTGACTGGTGCCCATCTCCGGTGTCAGGATGTGTTAAAGTACTTTTTCTGAAGGTGGGTCCGAACACGGTTAAGGTGGCCGCAGCTAGTCCACTCGGTTGTTTACCTTAGTGTCCAACACAGTTCCCTTTGAAAGCCTCTCACGGCTTCTGCCGATCAAACTTGAATCTCCGTGAGGTAACCGCTTTTGTTATTGCATGTTCAAGTTAAAATTACAATGTACATAAAATCATAAAATGTGTGAAAACAGTTGTATTAGAAGTAGCTGATATAAAAGGTATTTAACGAAGGGTGGGTGTCAGGTTAGGGCACTGAGAACTATCAGTAGTAATCTGTTGCAGTTATGATGTCTCTGAGATGAATTAGCTTCACCACATTCATCACTGATGTCCATACACGATTTTTTTCCTTTTTGGCAGAATTTTCGCTTTCTTTCAGTACTTCCCTCATCTGTCAAGGCCGTAGTGTTCAGGGGACGAACAACAGCTGGTACTTTATATAAAAGATACACACACTTACACACGCGCATATATATATATATATATATATATATATATATATATATATATATATATATATATATATATATAGATATGTATGTATATAATATATATATATATATATATATATATATATATATATATATATATATATACATCGAGCTACAAATGTCTTTTCATATCTAATTCGTTCTACCTCGGAATTAATATATTTTCATATATGTTTAACCGAAGGGGAATTTTTTAGTCGATAAGAGATTTGTCGGCTACCTGTCGCTCTCAGGTATTCGTTGTTTGGAGACCATCAACCCACCTCGACCTCGGTAACGTTGTAGTGCTTTTGTCAGCACGTAGCCGTTATATAAGTCATATCACATTACCGTGATTCATATACATACATCGAGCTACAAATATCCTGATATGACTTATACGTATAATGGCTACGTGCTGCCAAAAGCACTACAACGTTACCGAGGTCGAGGTGGGTTGATGCAGTCTCCAAACAACGAATACCTGAGAGCGACAGGTATTTGTAGGTGAGAGGCGGCATAAACTTATAGCCTCTTGCGGTGGCGGTGTGGGCTAAAGCTTCACTGTCGTCCTGGATTTGTTTGGTTTCGATGGTTCGACTAAAAATTTCCCCTTTGGTTAAGCGTACATGAAAATATATTAATTCCGAGGTAGAGCGAATTAGATACTATTAAAGGACATTTGCAGCTCGTTGTATGTATATGAATCACGGTAATGTGATATGACTTATATAATATATATATATATATATATATATATATATATATATAATATATAATATATATATATATATATATATATATATATGCACACGCGTTGTGTAAGTGTATATATGTGTATCATGTATATACCGTAACAGCTGTTGTTTGTCTATTTAACACTACGGCCGTGACAGATGAAGGAAGTACTAAAAATAGTGAAAATGTTGCCAAAAATGTGTGTCAAATATGATATTGATGATATTTGCTGCAGGAGTCATCAAGTGTTCATTTTCATATTATGACTCAAAACTTAATTTCCTTGTTGCCATCGCACCATGCTCGGTAACTTTTCAAAACCATTAAAATCCTGAACATTTGTCAGTTCGGCTGTCATTCGCATATTTGTTTATTGTTACATACATTTCTTTTATTGGGTCACATTTATGAAATGTATTCATAGAGATCACCGCTCCATCATTCCCAAATTTCCCTCCCTTTATGAACGAGGTCAGAGCCTGTGCATAAATGTGGGCTGCATTTATGCGCGGCCATGCCCTGGAAAAGCAGTACTATCATGGTGAGAAACGGCGCAGTGCGTTAACCAAAACGGCTACGCGTATATCCATCGAGTCCTGCTTATGAAGTAATGTCCTATAAAGCGCAAATTGTCTTCCGTAAGACTTCCAATATCCTTGGATAAAGGAGGGATCGAAGGAAAGATTAGTTGATTGGATTGCTCTCTCAAGAAGGAAGATTGGAATCCTTTCTTTTTTTATATATATAGAAAGGATTCTCGGAAGGAGATAGTCTCTGTTTGTAATTTACTACGACTGGCTACTACAGTGGTTTGTCGAGGATTAGATTGTAGTACCATCTCTCGGAAAATCCTTGTTTTTATTTTCCAGGGTGAGATTAAGAAGTTGGGGAGAAATAGAGTTTCTCTATTTCTCTTTTCTCTTCTTTGCAGAAATAGGCCTATTTGAGCCTCCCGAGATCATCGTTTCACAATCTCGGTCTCTTTTACTCCTTTATGAGCTACACATTTCTTCGGGATATTTTTTGGTAAGTGACTCCCAGAGCGATATTAGAGACTGATTGGCTGACAGTTAACGTAGTAGATCATCTATGAGGCTTGGCACGAAAGGGGATCAAGTTAAATTTTGTCAACGAGAACATCAATCTCATCAATTGAAAATATTACCAAAGGCAGTAGTCACTTTTACAGCGTTCATTTCGCGTATATTACAATTGTAGTGCCATTCCATTAAACGGCTTTTAGAGCAAAGTAACAAACAAAATTTAAGTTACGACTCGAGAATATGTATACATGAAGATATAGACATTAAATTGTAAGAAACATTAGGAAAAGCAGCTTTGAATTACAGTGTGGCATCGCTCTCTCTCTCTCTCTCTCTCTCTCTCTCTCTCTCTCTGGCTTGTGTGCCTGTGCACGCGCGTGCGTTAGTGACATTCCTCTTAGACCGCTGCGTAAGTATACAAAAACATAAAGCATTCTAGGAGTCCCTTTTGGAAGCTACACACCACGGCGGCCTGCATCCTTGTTTTTAAAGGAAGTCCATATTTGCGTATGCCTAGGTATGTACATGTGTGCGTTCTGCGCGCATTTGTATATTCAGAGATAACCCGTGTGCATCGTGAAAGATAAGCGTGCACCAGTTGTTTCTACGGTCGAAAAATGGCAAGGACGAGGGCGATTGAATGGAAATAGGCTCTTGAAACATTGGGAAAGGGAGATTGAGGATAATCATCGACGAAAGCAACAAAATTGTTTCAAGGAAGAAAGAAAGCGATTTTGACCAAATAAGCGTCAAGGAAAGGAGGCAGAAAAGAGTGGACGTTTTAAGTATAAAGTTATTACGTTTTGTCCAGCATAAAACGTTGCTGTGACTAAATTGTTGGCCTGAATAAGGATGAAGTCCAAAGTGGAGTTTACGCGATGTGCTTTTTTTTTTCTTTCTTTTTTATAGGAACATTGAAGAGAGGGAGAAAGAGGGAGAGATGAAAATGGTGTATCATCTTTATACAAAGGAACGCAATGAACTCCTGTCGTGTAGAGAGGAGAGGGACTAAAGTCAGAAATTATAATGGCTGTAAATTCAGTAGGACATTTCAGATCATTTCTAAATGATCAGTTCTTGTGCTTGTATACTTAGTATGTGTATATAATAAATTTGGCTGTATAGATATTTATGGGTTTGTTCCAGTTTTGCGATATGAAGATATGTCGAACAAATGTTAATCTAACCAAATGCATAGGGAGTTTTCACTGGGAAATTGCGTTAGATGCCTTATTTTCCATATACTTTTTCCCTTCCATAACATTTAAATTTACCCAGTTATAAAATCAGAAACGAAGACACAATGAATAAGTGAAGATTGAGGCCGAAATAACGACAAGATACAAGAAGGAAAATAATAGAAAATAATAGAAAATGTCAGCGCTCCGTTCATGGTTCTCGAACGACCCAAAGTTGAGCAAAATCGAACGATCCCGTATCCTCGAACAGCTTGTTTTCGTTGCTGTGGAGCGGCAGGTACTCACTCGATGCCGGAGGATGTAGTAAAGTGTCAGAATTGCTCTCTGGTGGAGGAGGAGGATTTGGAGAGATACTCAAATCCTTAAGCAGAAGTAAAGAAGACTTCGAAAGGATATCGTTGAGGGAGGCAAAGGGTTAGACCTAATCGTTGTTTTTGTATTGGAGGACATCAACAAGGTTTTTTTCAACTCTCTCTCTCTCTCTCTCTCTCTCTCTCTCTCTCTCTCTCTCTCTCTCTCTCTCTCTCTTGTATTTGACATTTTTTGCAGCTTTTCACTGTCACAAAAAATAATTTTTAATTCCAAGAATTTCAATAAAGTAGATTTCCACGGCTTTATTCATACAGAATACAGATGTTTAGTACTATCTCGCTGTTGAAAAGTGTCTGTTGAAACTTTCATTTTCTGTGAGAGGGGAGGCGGGCGGGAGGGAGGAAGCTTTCGTTCATCGAAAATAATTTTGCGTTAAAATGACGATTTCGTCTTTAATAGGCTTTTAAACTTTTATTCAAATTAAAAATGAATATGCTGTTATAGTTTCCCAACCACAATTGTCATAGAAAGATTCAACATTATTTTGAGCATTTTGAAGTCGTATTTTTATTCGGTATTAACAAAAATCGTATAAAAAAGAAAACGACAAATCCCTTTGAATTCTGATGTAATGACTTAGGCATTACTGCAGATTCTTCGAATGCACAGAATAATGTGAAGTACAACTAAGTTTCTTGCTACAGGCGCCATAAAAAATTCAACGAGAGAGAGAGAGAGAGAGAGAGAGAGAGAGAGAGAGAGAGAGAGAGAGACAGACAGACAGACAGACAGATCGCATGCACTAAAGAGAGTCCAAATTCAGTATTTGGCAGGGGGGCGGGGGAGAAAGGACTGAATTATGCTCAAATGCTCGAATCATAATGCCCCCGTTTCTGTGACTCTAATAATACATTTTTCTCGTGTACGCTATGATTTCATTAAGGGTCTATGCTTGAAGAGGCTTTTATGACTAAAATTTTCGACAGAGAGACGAATCCTGTTCTTTCCACAGTTTTAAAGTCAATGCATTATACGTAAGTTCTCTCTCTCTCTCTCTCTCTCTCTCTCTCTCTCTCTCTCTCTCTCTGTATGCATAATATATATATATATATATATATATATATATATATATATATATATATATATATATGTATATATATATATTATATAAAATTATGTGTGTGTATGTATATACATGAGTGTGTCTGTGTGTCTGTCAATTTTGCACTAGAATTTAAATGTAAATGTGTTTTCTTGTAAGATTGTTCATAGTCGTATTCCATCTCGCGATTAGGCGGAGGTAATTTCCTATGCATTTCAATCTTGTTGAGATAAGTAGAGCAAACAGATCATTGCCCATCTGAGGTTGGATGCCGAAGGTTTGTTTATGCTAATTTTGCAAATGCTAGTTATAGCAAAGAACTGGGTTTGGGTGGGAAAACGGTGAGAATGAACAGACAGAATGATGTCCAGGCGAATTTGGTCTTTATGTCACGTGTCTTAACAAAATTTATATTTATTGAGAGTGATTTTATTGTGTTTGAATATATATATATATATATATATATATATATATTATATATATATTATATATATATATATATCTATGTGTGTGTGTGTGTGTGGTGCGCGGCGTATGTGTGTATGCATGTATGTATGTATGTATATATATTATTATATTATATATATATATATATATATATATATATATATATATGTATGTGTGTGTGTGTGAATTAATTATGTTGTATAGGAGTGGGAGAGTGCAAAGCCAGATAGATTACATACTGGTAAGAGGAGCCGACAAAAGCAATGTGACAAACTGCAAAGTTTGTCACATTGGGAGAGGTATGTTAAACAGCATAGGTTTAACATACCTCTTGGGAGAGGTATGTTAAACAGCATAGGTTGGTGGTGATGGATTTTAAAATAAGAGGTAGAAAATCCATGAAGATCTAGAATTAAGATCTAGGACCTTAAAAGGGAAAAGGGGGAGCAATTTAGAAGGACTATGAGAGAGAGATGGCTAGAAAGGGGGAATGTAGAATTTAGACAGGGTAACAGAGTGGAAAATATCTGGGCTGACATGAGAGAAATATGTGTGAGGGAAGCAGAGGAACTGTTGGGAAGAACCAGCGGATATGGAGTGTCGAGAGGAGAAAAGTGTTGGTGGAATGGAGAGGTGCAAGAATCAATTAAAAGAAAATGAAAAGCATCTCATGACTGGAAAATAAGGCATGCACAGGGTGCAGAGGAAAGGTGCAGAGAAGAGGGAAGAGGCAAGAAGGAGAGCAGTTGAATGAAAGACTAGAAACAAGAGAAGGAGAAAAGGATATCTATAAGATTTCAAATTTGAGGGCAAGGCAGAGACAGGATTTGGATAAGTTGGGTGTCATCAATGATAGTGATGGAAATATATTGTATAGGGATGGAGACATTAAGAAGAGATGGCGGGAGTATTTTGAACAACTTTTAAGTACTGAAAATGAGAGAGGAAATAGGGGAAGCATACAGGATGGAGTGACCAGTGATGGAGATACAGGGTACAGAAGTGAAGAGTGCATTAAGGAAAATGAAGAATGGTAAACCACCAGGTCCATCAAAGTTCCAAATAGAAATGATCAAATTGATAGGTACAGAGGGGGAAAAATGGATGTTGGATTTATTAAATGCTATATGTGAAGAGGAAGAAATGCCAAGGGACTGGGATGAGAATTTAATGGTATATATATACAAGCAGAAGGGAAAAGTCATGGTTTGTGGTATCTACAGGGGAATTAAACTAACAGAGCATGGATTGAAAGTTTTATATCTAGAGAAAGCATATGACAGAATCCCAAGGGAAAAGTTGATTTGGCTGGTCGAGATGATATATAAAAGAACGAGCACAAAAGTAATAATAGCAGTTGGGGAACACAGGGGGACACCAGGGGTCAGCATTAAGCCCATTTTTATTTGTGCTGGTCATGGATGTGTTAAGTGAAGAGATCAGGAACGAAGAGCTGTGTGAATTTTTGTATGCCGATGATCTGGTGATTACTACTGAAAATGAGGAGGACCTCGATTATAAAACTGGCAGAAATTTTTAAATATTTAGGATCTACTTTAATCCAAGAGGGAGGATGTGAGGCTGAAGTTGACAGTAGGATAAAAGCTGCATGGAGGAAATGGAGAGAGGTAGCTGGAGTAGTATGTGATAAGAAAATGCCAATCAAGCCAAAAGCCAAGATCTATAACATAGTGATAAGACCAGTGTTAATGTAAGGAGCAGAAACATGGGCTTTAAGAAGAGAAGAGGAGTAAAGCTTGAGAGAACAGAGACAAGAATACTGAGGTGGATTATGGGAATATCGCTGCTTGAGAGATTGGAAAATGATGAAATAAGAAGGACAGACTTAGTAAAGATTACAGTGGTGATAAGAGAGT
>NC_087200.1:177034473-177036973 GCF_015104395.2 Macrobrachium nipponense | reverse complement strand
GGATAGCATTTCATGTTCTTCTTCTGTTATGACATGAGGCAAAGGAAGAAGGGCAAATAGACAGGCAGACAGACAGACTGACAGAGTGACCTACGCTCGTTGCCTTGACTTAATGCCAGTTTATCGTGACCCACTGTAACAGCAGATGGAAAAGGCCACCACGGACGATACGTTAAAGTGGTCCTGTTCACCCACGGACGCCGGCCTGAATTGGGGAAAGGGATGGAGAGTGGGGAAGGGGGGGGGGACGGTTTGGGGGGAGGTTTTTATTAGGCGAGGGAGGGACTGGACCTGAGCGAGGTGGCGGTTGTAATTGGGGTAGGGGAGGGTTAAGCCGAAATGTATGAGAGGGCAAGGAAAGGATGTTGCAGAATCGGAAAGAAATGTAGGAGGGAGTGCGATGCTTTTAGATGTGTTAGACTGAAACAGAGCAGAAGATGAGCAAATCCCTGAAGGATGAGAGTTATTCCGTTGATAAGGAGCACAGATCGTTTTCCTTATCTAAAGTTGGGAAGCGGTTACGTGATGCTTAGGGCCCCTGAAATGTCTATAGTGAAGGTGTGGATGAATGTCTCATGCCGGAAGCTGTCTATAGGAAAACGATTCAACGAGGAAGTGAAACAATTTCCCTGAAACAATTTTGCAATTAGAATAGATTCTTGGGTCCTGAAATGGCGGAGTTGGAGCGGATGAGTGAGAGGAAATGAGTTCTACTGAGTTTGAATTTAATGAACGCAAGTGGTGTGGGAGGCTCAGCGGAAGACGTTTCTGATGCTAAATTACCTCTTCCTCCTGTTCCTCAAGGGAAAGGAGAACAGCCACGTGAAAATGACCAGAGGTGTTTTCAAAGTTCATGTGTTCGTAAACACGTTATGAATTTTTTTGTTTTTTCATTTAAATATCACAGTGCATGCTAAATGGCCGAGAGAGCTGCGGAAGACCCGAGTCCCAATTCTAAAAGTGAAAGACATGAAGGTGTAATGAAAGGACGTCGCTACTGTGTTTGTGTCGAAGACTCATTGCATGTGGGAGTGCGAGGCCTCCCGAGTACGTCACTTGTTTGTGCAGATTTATTAATCATTTTGTTTTGATGAGCGAGACTAAAAGTGCAGTCGTTTATTGATGAAGTTCTGCTGAAGACTGGTGGAAGAGAGCCACCATCCCAGCGAAGTGTGAGTGTGGAAATGGAGGAGAGAAACCGGAGTGCAAGAGGAGAGTGGAGTGGGAAAGACCTTACGGCCAATGCCAATGCTTTGCGCTGTGGGCTTCGAACCCCCTGGTTACTTTGGATGTGTTTCAAGGCTGTTCACTGATATCTTCTCATTAACACTTGCATGTAAATGTCTCCTGTATTCAGTGATTTCTTTTATTAAGAAAGGTTTAGGAGTTAGCATGATTTCGGAGGCAAACAAATAGATATAGGCGAAATACTCATTGATTTATTGAATAGGTAATATATAGGTTTCAGCCATATTCCAATTTAATTCTTGAATGCATAAATCAATATAATCACAGTACATGCGATGTAGAACGATATACTTTATTGTGGTAGTGAAAATATTAAAGTTTGCTTATTTTTTTCTATGTAAAGAAGTCTTATTTTATTTAAGTATGTGAGAGAAAAAACTGAAGAAATTGAATAAGATTTACGTAATTGATTTAATTTATTGATTTATCGTAACGCTGTTCGGGAGCAGTGTTGTAATGACAAAAAAATAAAAGCAAAGTCATTTACAGTGAAACGATTACTTTCTCACTATGACGTGAAATTGATAAAAAAAGAAAATGAAAAAACCAATAATAACTTAACTTACATTTCCAAGGGAAGCGATTTAATAATATATATATATACTAATATATTAGTATATTATTATATATTATTATATAATATAGAAAATGAATAAAGATATATATAATAATATATATTAATAGCAATGATCGATATATATATAATATATATATTATATATATATTAATTTATATAATCTATTACCTAGATATATAAATAAGATTAATATAATATTATATAAATATATATAAATATATATTATATTATAATATAAGGATTAATAATATATATATATTTATATATATTAATATAATTATATAAATTATTATTATTATAAATATAAATATAATAATAAATAATATATTTATGTATCATCTTATATATATATATATATGTATATATAATATATATATATATATATATATATATATATATATATATATATACATACATACATACATACATTGAGTTCATTAACTCATGTCTTTGGAATGCGTCAATGCACTCATTTGTGCGCACTACATGTTTCCTATTTGTTTGTCATCTCAGCATCTCCGAGGAATCCAGCGTTTTGCATCTGTCTCTAACCGGCAAGAGCTAAGGTTATCAACCCCACTATTTAATATATATATATTTCTACCAGTGCCTTTAGGACATATAAGCATACATACATATGTATGTATGTGTGTGTGTTATTAGTGAATCACCGCT
>NC_087200.1:177026973-177029473 GCF_015104395.2 Macrobrachium nipponense | reverse complement strand
CCAGTGTTTTACTTAGAAATAACTAGCAAAAAGCTTAATTTCTTCTCCGTACTTACAGGGCTGCAATACGTCAGTTAATATGTATCCATCGTCATGCAGTAATGAAGTTGATTCAAGCTAAGACCAGTGGCCTAGGAGGGGCTCCAATAGATCACAGATTTTTTTAGAAATGTTCGTTTAGTTACGTTTTACCATAGGCTGCATAAAAACGAGGGCTTTAAAAAAAAAAGAGCTTTATATAAGGGTAGTTTTTGTGGATTATCCAGAAGTTAAAGTTCGTGTATATGAGTCGCATATCAACGTACGCAGTTATAGTATAATATCCTCTGTTCTGAACAGTGAACGTCAATGAAAGCTTTTGCCAAAAAGATAAATGAATCCTGGAATGATCCTGAGATTACGTTCCAAAATCCTTTAATCATCTTATTGATTATTAAAATGCTTCATCATATTGTGAAAAGGCCATTACAGTGGTAAAAAAAACACTATGTTTAAAGAGATTAGGTATTGCTCTTTAATATAAGGTATTTTTAGTAAGCAATGCAGAATTGATTTCAGTAGCTCATTGATCGCGTAGTTTAGGCTTAATTGATTGAAATCTTGCGATTAAGTATAGCATTAAATGGATTATTTCTGGTGATCCTTTTCCTGATTAATCACTTAATTATGTAGATTTATATTTATGTGGTTAATTGTTGAATTTTATAGCTATGCGTGAACGTGTTTTGTATCTCGTACATATAATGCTTTCCTTTATAAACAAGATGGATATTTATTTTTATGCAACTACAGTAGAAACGTGACTTTTTGAAGGATTTGAAATAGATATTATATTAAGGGAAGTTTTCTTCATCTTCTTTGGTTTATTTTTTACGGCACGAAGCTGTTCACTTTGCTAAGGTAAAAATAATGATAGAGGCTAAATTAACTAGTCTTGAGACGAGGGCTTTTGTCAGAGACCAGACTGTCCAATTTCCAGTTTTCAGAGATGGTGTGAATTACAAACAAAGCTCCGCCGCGTCACAAGTTGGTGTTTGGCAGAGACCGGGCACGCAACGTTTGAAAGTTGCACTGCACCTAGAATATGCTATTCAGCTAAGGACAGACTCCCTAACTTATAGCAGACGGTGTCACCAAGAAGGCAGGAACGACGATCCTCAGGAGGGAGTCGTGTTTGGGACAAGTTGTAGTGGAGTTGTGTCAGTGTCGAGTGTTGACTGCTTGCATTATTGTGGGTTTGCCCTGTGAACAGCCATTTTTTGTCTACAACTCTGGTTAATGTTCTTGCTTTTGCTGCTGTTACATAATTCGGATCATGGAATCTCTGTCATTTTAAACGACAAACGTGTTATAATGCTTATATACTTATATGTACGTTTATAATCAGTTTGTTTGCTCATATGTACTTGTAATTAAAGAGTACGATAGTTGTGTGTTTATGTATTTGAAGTTAATGAGCATTTTGAAAACGGCAGTTTGTTGGTGCTCCACATCCGAAGTAATTACTTACTCAGGAGACGTTAAACAAGATGTGTACGTTTGAGGAGATTGTTTTCTGTATATTACTCTTGAATCATAGAAAGGAATTCCAGTGGAGTTTCTGACCAGTGAGTGTAAGAAATAAAAGGATGTGCAAGGGAATTCATTTGATATTTGTAGTAAGGTAAGAAGCGAGAGAACAGGACAAGCCGACACATAATTTCAGCACTTCGTAATCACGAAAGCAATGAGAAGCCACTTGCAAGATATCTTTTTATTAACATGTTTGTGAGTGATTGTTTAGGGCATTGCGCCGACCTGAAGTGTTTCAAAATTTGCTCTAGGCAAATGGACAAAAACTCACAAGCATGAAATGTTCTGACCATATCTTTAAACTTTATTGGCTTTCTTTTTCATGCGTCCATTTCTCAAAGATATGATCTCTCTTGGCAGTCTGTATAAAATCTCGCTCTGTAGGGAGCCTACTTTTATGAAGTTTTTAATAGCTTTGACTTGTTGTATAACGATGTTCTCTTGCTCTCACTTTTCATTCTCTTATTCCTTCCTATCATCTTCTTCTTCTTTCATTTCTGTCTTGGATATCCTTTTATTTCCTCCTTTTCCCGGATAGTCTCGCTCCTTTAGTATATCCTTATCTCTTGCTGCTTTGGTTCATCTTTATTGCCAAATGTTCTCCACCCCTCTCAGAACCTACATAAACCCCCCCCCCCCTTGTTCTTCCATTCAGGTTTATTCGTTCATTCATCAGTTTTCTCTTTGGATCTTCTTGCCCTTCCCTTTTCTTAGTTTTTCTAATTGCTTGTATTTGTTCTCTCCGTCTTTGTATTCATTCTTTCTTATTCACTACCGTTCTCTTGCTGCATCCTTACCCTCTTCTTCGAACCTGCTACCATTTCCATACTCATCTTATCTTAGTATTTTTTTTTTTTTACTCTTGCACATATTTCTATTCTTTGCTTCTCCCTCGTTGTCATCGATACTATTATTCTGTTTCTCAAAT
>NC_087200.1:177019473-177021973 GCF_015104395.2 Macrobrachium nipponense | reverse complement strand
TGTTACATAAATGAGGAGGTGCCGATATAGCTATTACTGTGAAACTATAAAATTAATTAATAAGGATCATACAGATTTTCCTCTGATCAAAAGCGTTTGCATACGTAAGCCCAGATTAGTGTAAGAATGTGATCAACTTCCGTTCGTTCTTCTACATTATCAAAATCACTAGAATTTAAAGGTATTGTTTTTTTTAATTCATTTTGGTGCGAAGAACGAGACATGAAGGGCTTTTCTGAAGGCAATAAGGAAGTAATTCTGGTAATAAAAAAAACTTTAGTTTCAGATACCTGGGAAGGAAAAAAACTTATTTAGAAAAAAATTTTAACTATAAAATGAAACTTTCTGTGATCCGCAATGTTAATGGTTGTTTACACCTAGACTTAAAAGTTAGTTCCACGCTGGACGAGTCGTTTTCGAGCTCGGCTGCCAATCGGGTGGTCTTAAGTTCGAGTCCCTGCTCTGCCAACGCGGAATCAGAGGAATTTATTTCTGCTGATAGGAATTCATTTTTCGATATAGTGTGGTTCGGATCCCACATAAACTGTAGATCCCGTTGCTAGGTAACCAATTGGTTCCTAGCTACGTAAAAATATCTAATCCTTCGGGCTGTTAATCAGCTCAGTGGTCTGGTTAAACTAAGATATACTTAACCTTAGACATATAAGTTGGTTAAGACCTGAAGAGGTCTTTGAAAGCACTGAAGGCGACAGAGTGATTTGTTGCCAAAGACTTGCATGTAATTTGGTTCCATACCTGGTACGCTTCCTGAAGAACCACCAAGAGAAAAGCTATACACGACATTGTTAGAAATTGCTTGATAATTCGCGTTACTGACGTGAAATTTTGCATCCATAAAGCTCTTTAAAGCTTTACGTGTCTCTATATACATACACATTGCATCAATAAGGTACGTTTTCAATACAGTATACATGTCTGTATAGAATTGTAAGCAAGTTAGGGTAAGCTGCCCACGATTTTACGTTTAGGCATAAATAAACACAAAAGTCGTGTATATTAGTTTTTTAGGAAAGCAAGGAAAGACTGCAAGATTGGGCAAATAGGCGTCCCACGCTTTTATGTTTAGGCTTAAGTAACATTTAATATTGTGGTTCATAGAAAGTTTTACTTTTATACTTTCTAGTTCATTTCGAAATAGAAGCGTTGTTTAGATTTTCCCATTTTGCGCGAATCTACGGTCCCGGCACTGCATGTTTAACACCTATGAAACCGAAATCCATTGTCTAGGACTCTATGTAGGTGTTTCTGCATACTACGCAAGGATAAAGTTGCGGTTTACTTTATTTTATTATTATTTTTTCATATTGCATTGTCACCAACTTTGAACATGTACACCAAACATGGGCGAAATCGGTTCGATAGAGGTCGGAAGTTTTGACCCAAACATACAGACAGACAAACAAACAAACAGATAAAGGAGTCAAGTTAAGTAAAATCGTGTAAAAACTCAGAGTTGATTCTGAAACCTTACATTGTTGTGGTACAGGAACTATTGGAGGAACCTTTTTTTATCAGCGAAACCCAAGAAAAAAGTAACTCAGATACATGTGAACGTACACTGGTGATTTTTGAAACCTCACACGTAACGACCAAGATTAGAAAAGCAGTAAAATTAAAGCATATTGAAATTTGGGGATAAACCGGTCATTAATAAAACCATGACATTAAAAAATTTAGGAACCCGAGAGATGTGACTTGTTATTGTAAAAATCGTAAAATAAGACGGAGTTTGGAAGCCTTGGGAGTTACTCTGATGATCAGTGAAAATATAAAAGAGAAATGATTTACAAAGACTCTGGGAGGAACCTGGGTCACTGCTGCAGCAATAGAAAGATGAAACGTGAAAATCATTGGCGTGTCATTGATGACTGACACCTTTGAAGTACAGAAGATTATTGAAACCTTAAGGTTGAGTGTAAGAACCCTGTGAGTGAAATTATTGAATAATGGTATCTAGACAGTTAAACCATGGAAGCGAAGGACATTGCTGATCACTTCAACTTCGGAAGAAGTATATCGGAGCTTGACAAGGTTTTAGATGAAACAAAAATCTATTGCGAACAGAGTATAGGAGTCCAGTTATAAAGAATGAACGAGAGGTCTTTTTAGTAATCCGGTAAAAAGACTACGGAATATTCACTTAGTTTACTATGGAAATTGACGACTGTAGAAGGTGGAAGAGATGATCATCACGGGAGAAATCGGAGGAAAGGGTCAGCAGCGACCTCGTTTCCGTTCCATCCTTTGACAGAAAAAGAAATGTTCAGCAACCGGATTTTACCAGGGTGGGAGCGGGGGGGAGGGACCCGTTAGTTGATTATTAGAATCAACCCGCATTAGCCCCGTATTAACTCCATGTTAAATCCGGATTAACCCCACACCTGGTAAGTCGCTGCACTTTACTGTAATTAATCCGAATGCGTCTGTTTTTTTAAAAGGCTCTACAAAATAATCCTCTTGGTGCTCATCTGAAATACCA
>NC_087200.1:176986973-177009473 GCF_015104395.2 Macrobrachium nipponense | reverse complement strand
CTTGGAAGGCTTAGTGTTCTTCCTATTTTTCGACATAATCGCCGTTGAGATCAATGCATTTTTGCATACGGTGTAGAACTCTCCCGCCGCGCAATGAAGGTAGCTTAACCCTTCTTCTTTCAGCTCCTCCGGTTCTGAAATGCGTCCCACCCAGGTGTTTCTTCAGTTCATGGAAGAGATGGCATACCCTAAATGGTCTGTGAAAATTTTGTCAAGCAGGTCTTGCTGTCATCAGGGATCATCTCACAGAGCTCCCAAACCGCCACCCTTCGATCTTTCAGCATTGTTTCTTCCACTTTCGCAATCGTTTCGTCTGAAACCGTTGGCCGTCCAGAACGCTGTTCGTCATGGACGTCTCTACGTCCATTTTGTAATTCTCTGCACCATTTGCGCACGTTCTGTACGCTCATACACTTTTCTCCGTAGACTTCACACAGTTGGGAATGGATGTCCACCAGCGCAGTGTTTCTTGCACACAAAAAACGAATCATAGAGCTTAATTCGCACCTGGCGACAGTAGTTAGTGGGAGCTCCTTCTCTAAAGTCTGGCAAGCCAAGACTGAACCGTCGCAGACAGCGGGCAACTGTATCTCCTTGCAACCTTATTTTACGGACCACCCAAGTATATGGGCAGATAGATATAGATATATAGATAGTTATGTATAGGTGCACATATATTTACATACACACAAGCAAACACACACACACACACTATATATATATATATATATATATATATATATATATATATAGATATATATATATATATATATATATATATAAATTTTCACTCACACCAGAATCAAACCCAGGTCTTTCAACTGGAAGGGAAGACCATACGAGTCATAAATAAAAGTTGGAACCGAAGTACAACAGTTACCGTATCTAAGGCTTTACCTCGACAGGCTAGTTGGGTCATAGCTGACAAGGGAAGCTGGGAAAAAGATGATGGTATGCAAGGCAGTTAGCCTGGCCATGTAAGTCTTAGGTACACTTGTACTTAGTTTCCGAATTCATTTATGAGTTGTATGGCCTACTAGGCAGCGGACTTTTCTTTCCTGTCACTTGAAAGACCTGGGTTTCGATCCTGATGTGTGTTCAGAAATTTATTTCTGTTCTAAATGTAATCGTGTGTTGATTGTTTTTATATATATAATATATATATATATATATATATATATATATATATATATATATATATATATATATATATTAGTATTGCCAACTTCTTCCGTGAAACTATGAAGTCAGTTTGTCCATTAGGAAGAATTGTAATGGTGACTGTAATGGAAAAAAATAAAAATGCTGTTGCCGAACTCTAACGACAGTAGTAGGAGTACATTATTTAACCAACATAAAATCACATTCAGGATAGCTCCGCTCCATTGAGCATAAACGGAGTGGGGTTTATAGCCTTCTTCCTCCCAAGGGAGGGGTTTTTAAGTCGATCGCTTTCACGCGCTCCTTTCCTAAGTTCTTGATAACATCGGCAGATTCTCAAAAGACTGAAGGGGCTCGAAGTTTGTCAGAGTCCTTGGCGCAAGGATTTTATTCCATTTTTAATTTTTTTACTACATCAAGTAGTTGCTGGTTGCTCATCTCCTTTCAGAGAGAGAGAGAGAGAGAAAGAGAGAGAGATTATTGTTTTTCTTGGATGTATGTAATTTTTAGACAATGCCAGTCCATGTATGATTTTAGTTCATATGACTATGTACTATGTACGTACACGGACATTTTCACGATCGTATATACCGACCAGCAAAGGCGTCGCTTTGAAGAGGAATTTTCCAAGCGCCGAAATTTCCATCTGTGAAGGCAGGCAGCAGCCAGCAGCAGTATACCTTCCTGTGATCGGAATATCACACAAAGTTCCGTCACTCCCTCCCTGCTCCACTCCCTCACGCTCGGCCTTCCAACTCCCGCGTATTATTCCCGTTACGTAGTGCTCGGCCAAAGCATAAACTCTTCCGGGTTATTGTTATGTACATTAAGGTGTGACTGGGTGCGATATCACTCCGAAATCCGAGGCCGGGTAAGAGGGAAACAGCAGCAAAAATACGATGTAAGAAGAATATCCGGACTTCCACCAGACTTTCACTTCTTGTGACTTATTACTAGTCATAAAAGAAAATGTATGTGAGATGGACCGCTTGGCTTTTTGTGTGCGTGTATGTGTGTGTGTGTGTGTGTGTGCAAGTACCCGGAACATTTGTTATTCTTGTATTTGGTTTCTTCTTTCTCACGATTCAATACTTTTTTTTTCGGTTTATGTCCTTGTTCTTTGAGTCTTTTTTGTATATTGTGTGTAAGTCTCGTATTTATTATTATTATTATTATTATTATTATTATTATTATTATTATTATTATTATTATTATTATTATCTTGAGGAAAACACCATAAAGTTCCTAGAATTCTTGCGTATTGAAAATTCCAGGTATGTATTGATTAATTGTCTGGAAGAATTACATTGGTTAAACTTAAGCTGAGGAGGCACTTAGTATCAATTACGAAAAGCACCTAAGTCATACGGATAATACAACGGTGTATAACTAGATTTTTTATAACTTGATTCTTAATGCTTTTTACACATTAGCACACCCTTCTGTTTTTATTGATTGGTTATGTGTACATTTGTATACTGTATTTTATGCTGAAATTTGCGTTTTGTGGTAATTATGCCTTTGCTATATTCTTTTCTTCTGTTTACAGTCGGGTATTTTAAATGTTTTTTGAAAGGTTGATAGACAAGTCCAGTGCCTCTTGGAAGTTACCCAACATATATTCTAAGCTCATTTCTAATACCGATGATATTGACGATGAAATTAATACCAACCCCAGTGTGCAAAATATGTAATTGTTGAAGACACGTTTGTTCTTGGGCTTCAGAATGATTATGCTTTTCCATTGCAGAATAGTATAATGAATTTTGTCAGGCAAACGCGAAGACGGTCGCGTCATTCTTATTTCTTTTCCTCATTTATATGTAAATTGGATCATTTTGGAAGGACGTTGTTAAGCATTTTATGCTTCAGAGTTTCATGAAATATTTTGTTGCTCGGCTTCGTCCTTTGTTCTCCGTCTTGGCTTGGGATGATCTTTGTTCTTACGGACGAAATGCCTTTGGGTCGTGGAAGGCGTGCGCCAGTTTGTCTTCATAATTTAATTTTAGCTTTGCGCTCGCGCACACACGCACACACACACACATGAATATACGTATATATGTATGTTTGCATGTGTGCGTGCGTGCGCGCGCATGAGAAGAAAATATTATATATAAGGTAAGGTAAATGACACCTTCATCGAACAGTCATCATTTTTAAATGCGCTTAAACGTGATGGAGTTGTCTTGTTATTACGTAGTGCTTCGTTGATCGAGGTTCTTCACGTATGCTCGTGCGTGTACACTCCAGTGCTTCAGTAATGACTACGGCTTACTGTCCCTTAGACCTACGAAATGAACCGAAGCCAGCAGGCGGGAAACATCCTTTTATTTGTGTGACCAGTGTCCAGTAAGAGAACTATGCAATCCTTCAGTTTACGAGATGGACCTCGAAATCACAAATAGTTGAAACCCCTATAAAATGCTTAACACTGCCTATTTTGTTAAGTAAAACTCAAGAAAAACCCACTAAAATGTTTATACCTGGTTTTTTAAATATGAGGTTATGAAGTCTTCAAGTTCTCACGAAGTGAAATTCTACAATCCTCCTCCAATGAAATAATCGTGAATTTAGATACCCAAGTCAAAACAACTGCCTGTTTCTCCCTGGTCTCTTAGCTCGGTCGGAGAGGGCCTTAGGCGTTGATCCAGTTATGTCTCTGGGATCTTGTGCGACAGAGCATTGAATGGCCTGGCGCTTGCTTGTCTCTGATGGTCATGGGCGGCTTTTAAACCTTTAAACCATAATTTTATTTTCGTTTTATTAAGTGATGAACATTGGGTTTTCTGCTTGATCGTCAGTGCACACCTAGTACCCTTATAAGATGGCTACAACTTTTGTAAGATGGTCGGTATTCAATATAAACTTTGGTTTCATCAGATATAGCGCTTCCTTCATTGCATATATATATATATATCTTATATATATATATTATATATTATATATATATATATATATATATATATATGTATATAGGATATATAAATATATCACTTAAATTCATCGTAATTAAACTTGATATTAACTCTTGGAAATTTACTCGAACCCCCAAATTTTAGTGAAGCAAGAAACAGGCCTTCCTGGGGCCAAGTGTTGTGTTATACTCCTAGTTAAAATTGGATGAACAAGACACCCAACGGTGCATAAAAAATCTCGACGTATCTAAGGAAACTCCTAAGTAATATTTAGATGTTACAACCTCCAAATTAATGCAATTGAAGCAGCAAAACAGATTTTACGTGTTACAGCTACCATCTCTGGGCAATATGTTCCTCTTAGAGTGAATACAGTTTCCGTTTCTGTTACGCAGTTATGTATTATTATATATAAAAAAAATTAATGAGGGTAGGTCGAGAGTCAGCTGTGTCTATTAGGATATTCAAAGATATTTGCGCGAAGGAATATACAGGAATGCTAAGATGTTGATGGAATTCTTTCATCTATTATTTGGAAAGTTTGTAAGGTTGCTCAAAAGCCAGTTATATGATATTTCATACATGATCAAAGAAACAGCATTTTAATTTAGCGAGAACCTGTTTGACAATGGGGACGCTCTCTCTCGCTCTCTCTTTCTCTCCTTTGAATAAAGAGAAACGCCATCTCCTTCCAGGCTCAACCCCCCAACCCCCATCACCATGGCTGGGCTGTGGAATCTTTTGTCCACCATAAATTCTTCTTTTGCTCCTTATCTGTAATCCCCTTAGAGGTCGAGAGTCCACATCCATTGCTGACTGATTTACCTCGGGAGATAATGCCTTCCTTTTCTTTTTCCTTTTCGTCTTGTTTTTATTGATTTTTTAAATTCTCTCTCTCTCTCTCTCTCTCTCTCTCTCTCTCTCTCTCTCTCTCTCTCCTCTCCTTCTCTCTCTCTCTTCTTCCTTAAAACTAATCTTGAATAATAAAGTTTTTAAATTTTGGGTATTTACGTATTAATTGGAGCACAGTGTTCTACAACCCATATGAAGGAAATTCTCTCTCTCTCTCTCTCTCTCTCTCTCTCTCTCTCTCTCTCTCTCTCTCTCTCCTAAACTAATCTTGAATAATAAAGTTTTAAAGGTATACGTTATTAATGGGAGCACAGTGTTCTACAAACCCATATGAAAAAAATTCTCTCTCTCTCTCTCTCTCTCTCTCTCTCTCTCTCTCTCTCTCTCTCAGACGTCATAGTAGATACTCTCATAAATGTCTTAGCAGTGCCACACTGTTATTTAGTGCCACAGAGAAAATGGCTTTGGCCACTCAAGACGTAATGTGCCACTGAGACGCTCACACGCTATGTTTGGACTCCATTATATCCGACATACTTTATTAGGTAAGGGAATCAATTGGACTTTTCACCTTATGACCTCAACCATGAGATTTAGAAACTGAAGGAAGCCTATCTTGTGAGGATCCGAAGCCTAATCCACAGGCAGACGGTCATGTATCGGTGGGTGTAGTGGTTGGGACACTCGCCTCATCAGAAGTCCAAGGTTCAAACCCTTAGCTAGCTGGAACGTTCCAAGCACATTGCACTTGATAACGCAGGGGCCAATTCAGTAGTTACCCGGTGGCGCGAGTTCGATTCTCGGGCATTCCATTGAGGTGTGAGAGATGTGTATATTTGGTGATAGAATTTCACTCTCGACGTGGTTCGGAAGTCGCGTAAAGCCGTTAGTCCCGTTGCTTAATTACCACTGGTTCCATGTAACGTAAAAACACCATACAAACAAACACAAACAAACAGTAGTTACCTAATGAAAGCAGTGGGGAATAGGAAAACCTTACCCTGAAGATATGATGTGAATGCTAACTTATTGATATAATATATATATATATATATATATATAATATATATATATATATATATATATATATATATATATATATAGCGATATACACAGAAAAATGATACTCAGAAATCCAAGCGCTTTCGTCTATACCAAAAAAATGTCTTAGTAATGACAAAGTCATTACTTGGATGAAAGTCACGTGCATCTACTGTAATTTTTTAAGCACATAACACACACACACACACACACACACACACACACACACACATATATATATATAATATATATATATATATATATATATATATGTGTGTGTGTGTGTGTGTGTGTGTGTGTGTGTGTCCTTAAAGTCTCTTACAAGTTGAAAAGATATAGATTACAAAAGTAATTAATGAGGTATTTTAATCAGATTTTGTTCTATGAATATAGCAGTTATAATCATATTGCATTTATGTATTTTAGGTACTGTTAAATGAACCTCTCAAAAAAATGGCTACTCCTCATAAGAAGGCACAATGTGAGTCATGGCTCATGGAACAAAATTGGAAATGCAGTCTCGGCTAAAACGACAGAACTAAGTATAGAAGAGATCCACCGCCACGTTCATCAATTCGTGCATGGCACGCGAAATTTATGGAGATCGGGGACAGTGTTGGATAAAGGGAGGAGTGGACGACCAAGAACATCAGAGGAAAACATCGATCGTGTAAGAGAAGCCTTTGATCGTTCTCCAACTACTCCATCCATACTGCTGCCAGACACTTAAGGCCTGTCCACACTAGCGGGCATACCCGTCGGGCACTTCCAGCTGTTTATATTTTCTCTCGCTTCTGAAGCAATGTTACCAGACAATCGCATCGTGCTGGCTCAATACTGGGTTGGTCACTATAGCGGAACGGGTTATGGGAACTGTGTTTGCCCGTCGGGCGATGCCCGCCAGTGTGGACAGGGCCTTATAGCTGCTACGTTCAACAGCGCACAGTCATACACAAGAACTTGCGATGGCACGCTTACAAAGTGCATCTCATACAGGCACAACATGCTGGAACAAATTTCTGAGGATGAAGCGTTCCCCAACCGAATTTGTTTTAGTGATGAGGCAACTTCCATGCCTCAAGGAAACTGAACGCACATAATATGAGAGTCTGGGGATCAGAACATCACCATGTGACTAGGGAATTTCACCGAGATAGTCTAAAGGTGAAAGTGGTGTGGGAGTATGTGCAAGCGAATTCGTCGATTTTTCTTCAAAGATGTTTACCTTCACCTTTTGACTGAATATATGGCACCACATCTATATAACCTTCAACCAACCATCATTTCCCAGCAAGATGGTGCGCCACCAATAATGTCATTGCCATTATTGGTGAGGCTATGCTACGGTGAACATGGCAAGAAATCGAGTACTGTCTCGATGTGCTTAGTGCAGCTAATGTTGCCTATATAGAGTTGTATTAATGAGGCAAAACACTTGAGTATCTGCTCCTCATTTGTAATAATTTTCACATATTTGTCTGTTCATTTACTGCTGTAATACATTTTTAAAATTTATATATATTTAATTTTACGCTCGACTTTGCTCTTGCAGGCTAGCTCCTCTCTTCCTTTAGTTACTTTTTTTCAAATAAAACCTTGTCAATAAACCTTGCTTAAGTGAAGATTAATGTTCAATTGTATTGTACTTTTTTAATATAACTTGTGTTTTAACGTTTCAAGTGAGGATGCAATAATGTCAAATTCCTGTGTGTTCCTGTATATATATATATATATATATATATATATATATATATATATATATATATATATATAATATATATATATATATGTGTGTGTGTGTGTGTGTGTGTTGTGTGTGTGTGTATATATATATATTATATATTATATATATATATATATATATATATATATATATATATATATATATATATATATTATATATGCAGAGAGAGAGAGAGAGAGGAGAGAGAGGAGAGAGAGAGAGAGAGAGAGAGAGAGAGACGAGACGATGCACAGGTCCGTTCAGGAGAACAAAATGCAAAGTTGGTGCCAGTTAAAAAAGGATGCAATTTAAGTTAAGAACCTGAAGATTCTTTCTTTGTCAGCCAACGCAGTGATCGGACGTTTGAAATACTTCGTTGCTGTCAATTAAGCAGGAAACGGGAGTGAATATTTGATGGATTAGCAGAAGCAAATAAATATCGAGCGTCATAAACAACGTAAAGGTAATTTAAGGGATTCCGGCCCTTCCTTTCAATCTCTAATATGTAAGCTGTTATGATTTACCGCAAAGACTGATTATTTAGATGGCGTTTATAACGGAGCTCCTTTGCCAAAGGAGTATTTGTAGTTAACTTGCATTTAGAGGGCATTTGGAAATGCGTTTTGCCAAACCTTTATCATTGAACGTCATCACTGAAAAATTAACGATAGAAAATGTTCAGTCAGTAGAAAGAGCATAATGGAAGAGAATATTTGGTAAAGGACCAGTTTTGGAAGGACGTTGTAATGGTTCTTTTCCCTTCCAGCAATAATAGAGCATAAAGGAAGGACTTGATAATACCACCGAGTGAAATCGCAACGTATTTGGCGATGAATAAGTGCAGTCATTAGGGAGGAATATTTTATATGCGACAGTTTTAACAAAGTGCTTGGCAGCTTTACGAGACCGCCGTGATTTATGAAAACTCTCGCTGGTATTTGTCAGCGCTGCCACAAATACATGTCGCTGAAACCTCAAATCTTTTTGGAGAGGAAGGTAATATTAGTGACAGTAATTGTAGGAGTACATTTGTTATGTTTTATTATTGTTATTCATGAAGAAAGTAACATTTCCTTCTTATATACGCGTGCCATGAGAGAAAAAAAATATTAATTATGATTTAATCCTAAAATTCCGATGTAGAAATGAGCACTAAGAACTTTTACAGACTTACATTCCTTTATTACACTGCATCTTCCTCACTATCTACACTGCCTCGGTCTTCTTATTTATTTAGCCAGGTACTGTACTTCAGCAGCTAACTCATATCCATTGCTTTTGGCACAGACGGTCATGTTGACCCACCACCTTCATCACCTACTCTTCCCTCCCGTCATAACTAATGAAGCATTTTCATAACATCTGCTTCACCGAAAGTATGCAATGCAGCGCCTCAGTGGCGTGGTCGGTAAGGTCTTGGCCTGCCACCTCGGTGGCCGCGAGTTCGATTCTTGGGCATTCTTTTGACGGGTTAGAGATGTGTATATCTGGTTATAGAAGTTATCTCTCGACGTGGTTCGGAAGTCACGTGAAGCCGTTGGTCCCTTTGCTGAATAACCACTGGTTCCATGCAACGTAAAAACACCATACAAACAAACAAACATTACTACTCTCACACTGAGGGACCTGGGGCAACCTGAACAAGATGTAAGGTCTAAGTGCCTCTTTGTAGTCTGACCGACACCAGTAGTCACTGCTGCATTTCGATGTGGATTCGTTTGCGATTTTTAGTGTTCTGTGAAAGAAAACTATTGCGCAGGCTTTGTCTGTCCGTCCGCCCTCAGATCTTAAAAACTGTTGAGGCTAGAGGGATGCAAAGTGGTAAGTTGATCAGCTATTCTATACCAAATTGCAGCTATTTAGCCTCAGTAGTTTTTATTTTATTCAAGGTTAAATTTTACCATAATCGTATTCCGGGCAGTGCAATAGGTACCACCAACATAGGCCACCACCGGACCGTGGCTGAATTACATGGACCACGGTAAGAGTATTACGTAATGGCAGTACAGACGTATCGACAGCGATTCCATAAAGCATTCAGGAAAACTATCGCCACTTTTCGTCCAATTTGTCTGTGGGGATTTGGTGAAGAAATCATTAGAAATTATTGAAACCATTACTGGCTTGATCGAGTGACATTTATTGTCGTTACAAAATAGGTTTTATTGCATGTAAGGGTGAGCGTTGGCCTCATTCCCCTCTCTGGAGGCATTTTTGTCGTAAGCTGCAATTTTCCACCGTTTATGACGGATTTCTAAGTGCTGCACAATGAAAGCTTCGTAAACTTTATGTTTAGCAAATATTGGTTATTTTCTTTTTGCTATATTTCTTTTGCATATTTCACTGCGTGTGATCTTATGTGTGATGTAACACGTCTCTTGTTATATTGTGTAGTTTTGCGAATTTATTTATTTATCGATTTATTTATTTATTTATTTATTTATTTATTTATTTGTTTATTTATTTATTTATTACATTTCTTTTTGTGTACTTATTATGCATTCCAGTAAGATAGGGTTTTGTTGCTTTCCGTCATTCAGTCTGTGGTTTTTTATTAATCCTTTTTATGTATTTTTTGTTATTGCCTTTACCAAACACACCAATGTGGCAGTTATGATTTACTGTGTGTGTGTGTGTGTGTGTGTGTATGTGTGTGAGTGTGTCCCTGATACCGCTAGAAGCCAAAACGCGTCATTAATGAATGCAGAAATCTTCGTTAAAACCAGACAAATGTTGATATACAATAAAATGAAAAAGAACTGTGCGATCTTTTACTGGAAGCTTAATTTTTCGATATTTTATGCTTATTTTTCCCTTTACTTCTTTCTTTCTGTCAAAATCGTAAAAGGGCGAAGCTCAATAATCGGTTTTTCTATTCTATTTGACCGCCTGTTTAGCATATTTCAAGGGGTTTGGTTACTGCATTTTTACAGAAATTATGCTCGCCCCAATAATATTGTATTAATTTTTTATTTACCTTAAAAAATAATCCTTCGATTTCCCATTCATTTTTCTCCTTGTTTCATGAAATTATTGCCTTTTTAACTTCTATGTATTCTTAAACATATTGATTATTTATTATTGACGTCATTATGCTTCCTTAGTTAATATCCAAGGAAAACTTTTTATCCTCTTTCGTTCTTCTCAAAAGGTTATTCCCCTACAGCTGGGTCTCTACTGTTAAATTTGCATTTAGCATTTTTCTCTCTTCACTTTTCATCGTTTTCCTTTTGGTTTTCATGTTCTATTAACTTCAACTATATATTCTTTTATTTCACGCCATTATAAAATCTGCATAATTTTCTTCTCCTACCTTAGATGTTATTTTATGTATTTTATGATTAGTTATTTCTTTGGGATTTATATGTTCTAGGTTAGTTTTCCTTATTTTTTTTTTATTTTTAACAAATTAGTTTTGCTCCAAAGTTTTCCTACAGACAATCACTTTTCGAAGTTTTAGCTCTCTTGAGGAAAAATTAATTTTATTAACTTAATTTTGTTTAAACTCTTAGTCAAACTTGCCTTCAGGATGTACCAAGTCTTTTCAATGCAGGGAATATCTATGTAGAGCCTTTAGAAATTTGCCAGTGAAGGAAATCAGACCTTATTGCAAAGTAACCGTTTGAATTAGGTGTTTAGGGTAAGGTGGAAGTAAGATGTATTTGAGTAGTGGTGGTTACATGCAAAGGAGAATGTTGTTGTATTGATTTTGACAGTAAAATAGGTTGAAGAAGCCGAAGTGTTGACGGAAAGGACGTGTGTGAGAGAGAGAGAGAGAGAGAGAGAGAGAGAGAGAGAGAGATTAGCTTGCCACTTGAGGTAGGACCTTATAAGTACACAATCAATATTTAAATACATTCATCATCTTGTACGTCTTCAGGCATATTAATAATATTTATTTTCTACCTATGTGAAAAATGATATTTTCGTACTTTAGCGTATAGGTTCTTTAGCCAAGTTAAGATAGTTGGTAGATTTCATTGAAAGATTATTGGCTCTGGAAAATGTGAACGTCAAACAAAACTTGTATTATTCTTATTTATGTATTTTCCTTTCTTATTCTTCTGATCTTACTTTAATAATAGATGAATCGATTTACTTTAATAATAAATGAATCGAGTTTTGCTAGATATGTCTCAAATATGGCCCATTAGTCTTAAAATTTCACTGATATCGATAAACGGTAAGTCTCAGTCACGAGGAAAATTGTTTGTGAATCCTGCTTCCAACAGATGTAGTAACTGAAAGGGTTAGCCAAACATAAAAGCAGTCTGTACTCTATGCAGTGAGGGCAGATATTTGCGATATCTCACATATTAAGTGAACATTGCGTATCTGCTCCAAAGGCCATGAGCTAAGCAAATTTACCTCCTCTCATTGAACTTGCAAAGGGAACGCATGCCGAATTTGAACTCATGTTTACGGAGCAGAGACAAAACGCATTATGCGCTGTTTTTTTTTCCGGCGAGAGAGAGAGAGAGAGAGAGAGAGAGAGAGAGAGAGAGAGAGCTCAATCTAATACCGTTAAGTAGTTTAGGCTTGGAAGAGAAAGGGGAAAAAATTTAGGTTAGAAATGTGTGGGCACCCATAAGGAAGCCATGAGCTGACTTGTCGGCTCTAGAAAGGAAGGGGATTGATTATACCGTTCAGAAAACGTTAGGTAGCCTGGTTGGCTTACATAGGAAAATGTTTAGTACGAACTTATGAAAGGAAATGCAATGAAAAGCTCAGAATACCTTTTTACTGATATATGTATATATATCCTTTATTATTTTATATAGTTAATATATCTATATATATATATATTTGTGTGTGTTGTGTGTGTGTGTGTAAAAGAGAAACATTTTAAAACTAATGCGTCTGTGCCAAAATATGTATTATTTAGGACAAAAGGGGGATTGATTATACCGTTCAGAAAACGTTAGTAGCCTGGTTGGCTTACATAGGAAAATGTTTAGTACGAACTTATGACAAGAAATGCATATTGAAAGTCAAATACCTTTTTACTGATATAGTGTATATAATATATATATATATATATATAATATATATATATTATATATACTATATATATATTTTGACCATTGTGTGTGTGTGTGTGTGTAAAAGAGAAACATTTTAAAACTAATGCGTCTGTGGCCAAATATGTATTATTTTGTAGCTCAAATGTCAGATATGATTTGTTTAAGTTGCTACAAGTTAGTTTTGGTATCTAGCCATTGAACCGTAGCGTTTGTAAAATCCTGTCATAAATTGAAGGCTTCTGGATTTCGCTTACCTGTTTCTGTATCCCCATAAATAAATAAATGTATGTACCTTTACTATCATTTTGCATTGGAACAGTAAGTGTTACTGTAATTTGAGCACAGCAGGTCGACGCTCTGTAGCATAAAACATTTTAACTGTCATTTTCAGTGAGTGAACTGTGAGCAAAGTCTTTTAATAAATGCCCGAAGATTGCCTTATTGAACCAGCAGGGAGCAATTAATCTTTCATTTAGTTAACTCCTCATGATGAAACCTTTTCAGCACGGATGAAAAGGACTTCATAAGTAAGGCCCACAATTTTGTAAATACTTGAATGTTTTAATTAACAGCTGACATACAAAATGTGAATTATTTAAGATGTCTCCTCTCTCTCTCTCTCTCTCTCTCTCTCTCTCTCTCTCTCTCTCTCTCTCTCTCTCTAAGAAGTTTCCTGTTTAAACTTTTATTTGTAACGATTTGCATTTATTGTTAATTATTTTATACAGTTGTTGTCTTGTCGCTGTTCGTATGCCTCTCGTTCGTCGTTTTTTCGGGATCTTGAAAGTTTCTGTTTCTTCGCGTGTGTGGCATTATGTAATGTTATAGGTTTTGGATAATGTTTAAAATTTTTCATGTCCAGCGTATTCCACGTGGCGTGGATATTTTCTTTTAAGGTCTCATGACTTTTTACTGAGACTTGCTCAGAGGATGTGAATACTGTCGTTCTAGATATGTGGTATATAACGTAGATTTGTTGGAGCTGAGGTTTACATTGGCTGTAGTCTAAATGGTTATATGCATGTGTGCATTTGCAGCAATAAACGATTGAGCGTTACGGTTATATACTAGATAAATGATTGTCCTCCCCCACGGAAAATTAGGTTTATTCCCTCTTCTCCGTTCGACAGTCGAATTATCCGTTCAACCATCCAAAGATTGCTTTAATAAATCGAGTGTCCTTTACGTGAAGCTGTTCCAAAGGACTAATGACTTGAAGAACACAGAAGGGAAAAAGTGGCAAGAAAAAATCCACAAAAGATAAGCCCTTTCGAGACCCGATAGTCCAGTGCCACAAGAGACGTACTTAATGACATTGGCCAGTGACAAATCCGATTCGATAATGATAGAGTTTAGATACAGTCTTACAGACAAATGATCTCCAGGGGGAACCTTAGTTATTTTAGGAAGACGTTTCTAACAGTTCAGTGTAAATTTTGGCTTGTTAAGGCATTCTGTGAATGTCTTAATCCTCACTACGCTGACACATTAATCTTTTTCTTTGTCTAAGAATTCTGCAAATAAAAATTCCTATGTAATGGTATTTTTTCATTTTGGCTCTTAGTAAAACACCTCACATTATGTTACCTTGACCAGGTTAAATACATTTTAGATATACCGCATTACTGATTTAAACCGGCATATATAGGCATAAACCGTATGTGTATGCTATGGCAATGAGATTGAGTATTTCCATTTAAAATGCGACGGGGATAGAAAATTATAAAATACTTAGAGATGAACAAGCTTGTTTTAGAGAGGGAAGGAGTTGCACTATAACACAACACTGCAGCGTATTGAGTCCCTAGATCTCTTCTGATGAATTCGTTAAGTATGTCAAGGTAACTAAAAGTATCCATGAAAGAAATAGATTAGAATTAACTGTCGAATGAGTCTTGTCAGGTGAACTTACCGTAAATAGTGGTGTGCAGGGAATGTTATTTCGCCTTTGCGACTTGTCTTTCGCACGAAATTTATGATGAAAAAATGGTCAGGGATGGAAAAGAAGATCAAGTCTCGTTTTCATTTTCTTTTGATTGTGTAAACTTTTGTTCAGCATTTTCTATCTTACTTTTTAGTTCCATCACTTTCCATACATTCTTTTCCTTAGGAGAATACATATTCTCTGCTCACTTTCGCTGGTGGAGGTGAACATGCAAGATACCATTTTGTTTCCCCTGATGAAACTAGCAGCAAGCAAGCCACTTTTTCTCCTAACGGTAGAAGAATAAGTTTAGAATATGCTCACGATGCAGTTTTAATCAGTAGAACATCGCAAGATTTACAAAGCTCGCTTAGCACAATGCTTCATAATTCTGGAAAGACTGAAATTGAAGTAAGTCTTGAGAAAAAACTGAAATAATGATGAACATACACTGCGCTGAAGGATAAACTAACATTGAATGGAGAAAGGATGGATAAGGTTGAATCTCCTATATATTTAGGAACAATGACATCCAGTAGTATTACTTAGATAATTAATCAATTAAAGACTAACAAAGCTAAGGTTTCGAACACAGGCTGCAATAGCATACGAAAGTAACGATATACATTAGTCTAATCTGTAATGCCATACGGATAATCTTTAAAAAAAAAAAAAATTTCTTTTGCGGATTTGAAAATAAAGCAAAATAACACATCGGTGGCCAGATGACAGGAGGATATGAGAAATTATTCCAAACGGAAAATCAAGGAAGTTTCGTATGCAGATGAGATAATGGTTCTTGTGGGCACCAGAAGTGTTGAAAAATCAGACCTAATTGGATAAGAGCAGTCAGACGGAAGGAAGAAGATGAGTAGAAATCTCTGATATTGAAAGCGCAGGAAAGACCTGAGTGGCGTAATTTTTCAGGTTAATATATATATATATATAATATATATATATATATCGGGCTACAAATGTCCTTTAATATCTAATTCGCTCTACCTTGGAATTATATATTTTCATACATGTTAACCGAGGGGGGAATTTATTTACGATAATAGAATTGGCGGTCGACAGGCGCGAACCATCGACCTCTCAATTCCAGTACTGGCAGTGAAGCCTTAGCCAACCTCGCCACCGCAAGAGGTTGGCTAAGGCTTCACTGCCAGTCCTGGAATTGACAGGTCGATGGTTCGCGCCTGTCGGCCGCCAATTCTATTGTCGCTTAATAAATTCCCCCTCGGTTAAACATATATGAAAATATATTAATTCCGAGGTAGAGCGAATTAGATATTAAAAGGACATTTGTAGCTCGATATATGTATATGAATCACGGTAATGTGATAGACTTATATTATATATATATATATGATATGTAGTATATATATATATATATATATGATATAGATATATATATATATATACTATTCTATATATATATATATAGATATATATAGTATATATATATAGATATTATATATATATATATATATATATATATATATCTATATATATATCATATATATATCTATATTATATATATATATATATATAAATATATATTATCATAGTATGTATACGTATGTATGTGGGGGGGGGGTGGAATGTGTTTGAATTATTCTGTGCCTTTTTACTTGTGAGACATATTTTCCCATTTCCGGCTGTTTCTCATCTTTTACGCATTTTGAATCATGAAGAATTTCTTTCCTACTTTGAATTACAAACGTTCCTTTTCAAAATTTGAAGCTATAAATGTCTTTGCATAAGGCATCAGCATTCAGTTTCCCCGTCATAAGAATCAAATCTTTTTCAATTTTGATTTTGAATGATTCCTTTCTGCCTTTAGAATTTTCGGAGAAGACGTTGTTATTTGTTATTGCGAGATAAGTTACTGATTTGTTTTAACCTGAAATTACTAAACCTTTTTGCTTTAAATATTTGATTACTCTTTGAATATTTGGAGTAATAGGTTTTATTTCAACATTTCATAAATGTTTTTTATTCCTTATTCTCTTATTTATAATTTTCCCTTCATTATAAATATTTCTTTACATGTATTATCCGGATTATCCTTTTAAAGTTGTTAGTATTTCATTCCAAATTATCTCAGATGTTAATTATCCACGGAACTTCCTTCTTTTCAGGTTATCCTTCCTTCATTTGTTTGGCGAGTGATCCCGTCCCCTATCGTCTTTACTAATTAATATATGGGTTCTCATTTTTCCGTCACGAAGTATTCCATTCATTGCATTCATATATAAAACCCCATCTCAGTGCGTCTATTTCCTCAGTAAAATGTTGCGTCCTCATCTTTCCAACATGAATCATTTCATCTCCCATTTTCTTTGCCCTTATTCTAACCCCTATTTACATTACGAATGACCTGATCCCAGGTTTCCTTTACGCATCATTCCATCCCCTTATTTCCATCAAGAATTATATCATCCCCTGTTTCCTTTACGAATTATATTGTCCCATTTCTTTCTGTTGCGAATTATTGCATCTCCTATTTTTCGATTACAAATTATTTAACCCCTCAATTTCCTTTACAGATTATACGTTCTGTGTGTACGTTACGAATTACCTCTTCCTATTTCCTTCCCAAATTACCCAGTTCCAATTTTAAATACGCTTAATACGCATTTCTATCAGGAAATATCCCATCCATCTCTCTGGAACAAAACGCCCCAATTTGTAATGAAGTTATTTCCTATATATTTGCCAGCCTGCCTCCTCTCGGATTGCAGATTAATAATACACTCTCCTCTTTTTAGACATTGATTCATTCCGGACATTTCATAACAAAAGGTCAATTTCGATTTGAAATTTGTTATTTAACATTGATATGAAGAGACGGCCGTAAATCATTTCTATTAGAAAATTAGTCTCTCTCTCTCTCTCTCTCTCTCTCTCTCTCTCTCTCTCTCTCTCTCTCTCTTTTACACAACAACGAACCCAAAGACCGTATCCTATTTCTCTCTCTCTACAAGCACAAACTATTTGGCTATAGTAATAGTCGCAATAAAATATAATGTTTCAGCAGATTTGGTTTACATTTATGTATATATATATATATATATATATATATATATATATATATATATATATATATATATATATAATATAAAGTAAAGTATGCTCGTCTTTTCTTTATATCATGCGTCCAAATTATGAAAAGAATGTGAGCTTATTTACACACACACACACACACACACACACACACACACACACACACACATATATATATATATATATATATATAATATATATATATATATATATATATATATATATATACGTATGTGTATTTATGTGTGTCTGTCAGTTTTGGCTGGTTCTTCAATGTATAATTTTATTTATTTATGTGTATATATATATATATATATATATATATATATATATATATATATATATATGAATATGTGTTCTCGTGTGCATGCCTTTTGTTATGTACTAGTATATCTCTGCGTATATAATGCCTTGCTTCAGTCATGCTCTTTGTTCCTTTTAAAAACCTGTTCAAATGCAGCTTTCTTGAGAAACGAAAGCCAAGTTTATTACAAAATCCGTCTTTATCCTTTTAATTTTCTTTTTAAATAAAAATCTCTACTAACTAGGAACGATAATGAATAATAAATCAAAGGATTCCAGTTTCATATTTACAATTCATGGGTCTTGATTACTTTGTCGGGGATCGAAAGAAGAAGAAGAATGAACAAAAAGAAAGGGTAACTGAGTCATAATTACTTTAAAACACTCTTATCGCGACGTCGGAATTTGTTCGGAACGCTATCAATGGCTTTGGGCACGGAAAACTCGCTCTCAGCTCTCCTACCCCTCAAGGTCCACCTTCTCCGGGACCCAGTAGAAAGCAACGATCTCATAAGAACGTGGGATCGTTGGTAGAAAGCTTTTTCATAAAGCGACCTGGGATTTGTCTTCAAATCTTGCTCTTTTTATCTTTTCCTAATTATATCCTTGCGATAAACGTGGACGATTGAATTTAGCCCCCTTTCCAAAGGTCGGTATTAATGTTTTATGTGAGGAAGCCAGTCTCTCTCTCTCTCTCTCTCTCTCTCTCTCTCTCTCTCTCTCATCGTACGCTGTTAGAATTGTAAACCGCTCTACAGACAACACATTGCTGTATGTAGACGATAATTAATAATTCGTCGGCTACTTGTCCTTTGTAGATCAGTCTCTGGGAGATTAATTACAACCAGTTGCCAGACCTAGAAAATTTAGATGCAATAGCGAGTAAGATACCGAAAAGAAGCCAAAGAAATTGGACACATTCCCGATTTTATGTTTGTGTAGTTGTTTGCTCGTTTAGTCAAGCTCGTAGAGAAAACAATTATTAACGCATAGCTCAATTATCTTTATGTGAAAGTTGTTGCAATCAGTTTGTCTATTGTATTTTTTTTCCTTTCTTTTAAGTATGTCAGTTTTTTTTTTTCATTTTTTAAGGTATGTCCCCCCAGTTGGGGGGTTTTTTCCCTTTTTTGTTTTTTTGTCCCTATGGTAAAAATGTTGGTCGGGTTGGGGTTTTTTTTTTCTTTTTTTCCCTTGTTTTTTTTGTTTTTTTTTTTTGTTTTCTTTTTTCTTGTTTTTTTTAGGTATGTTACTTTTTTCCCTTTTTTTAGTATTGTGAGGTTTTTCCTTTTCTTCTAGGTATGTCAGTTGTTTTTTTCTTGTTTTCTAAGTATGTCAGTTGTTGTTTTTTCTCTCTTTTTATTAGGTATATCAGTTGTTTTTTTCTTGTTTTCTAAGTATGTCAGTTGTTGTTTTTTCTCTCTTTTTATTAGGTATATCAGTTGTTTGTTTTTTTTCTTTTTTTTAGCATGTTAGTTTTTTTCCTTTTTTTTTTAGGTATGTCAGTATTTTTTCTTGTTTTCTAGGTATGTCAGTTGTTTTTTTTTTCTTGTTTTCTAGGTATGTCAGTTTTTTTTTCTTGTTTTCTAGGTATGCTCCAGTTGTTTTTTTTTCTGGTTTTCCTAGGTTAGTGTCAGTTTGTTTTTTTTTTCTGTTTTTCAGGTAGGTCAGTTGTTTTTTTTTTCTGTTTTTTTTTTTTTCAGGTTACGTTTCAGTGTTTTTTTCTTGTTTTCTAGGTATGTGAGTTGTTTTTTTTCTTTTTTAGGTATTTCAGTTGTCTTTCCCTTTTTTAGTTGTCAGATGTTTATTTTCCCTTTTTTTAGGTATGTCAGAGGCTTCTATATATTTGCTTGTTACATTGCTATCCAAAATAACGTGACGTTTACGTAATCATTTACTTTTCAATTTCATTTCCATGTCTTATATTTTATCAGCTGATAAGTTTCTTATCTATTTTCTGCTTTCACTTGCCTTTTTGTTACATACAGAATATGAATACCTCGTATCCAATCAAAACAGAAAAACCTATACACATAGTTTTATTATATAATGCATAATTATATAGAATGCACATCTTTTCACTTTGGAACAATATCATTGTTATTTCATAAAAGTAAACTATAACTTATATTGCATAAGTAGAACTGCTAGTTTTGCTATCATTGAACGTAGCTGCAGCTTTTATTTTTCAAACCGTAAATGAAACTATCTTGCGCAAACCGAACTGTAACCTTTTTAGCGTCAAATAACTCGCATCTCGTTACAAAAGGCCACAACTGCAATCTTTTTTTATTGCCAGAGGGGAAGGTCAATGTTTACTTTTTTTCATTCTTTTTTTTTGGAGCAAAACTGTAACGTTAGCCGCGTTTCTTTATCAGCCCAGTATGACAACCGTATGCGTGTCAAAGATAATGTGCAGCGGGCAATATTTGCCAGGGCCGGTAGAGAAACGTGAGTCAATAGTGAATCCATTATCACGTTGTATGGTGCCAGGTGGATCTCCCACACCTTCATCTCACCTGGCCAGCTAATCTCCTCCTATGAACTCCACAGGCAAACGCGCTGACGCAAGAAACACAGCATCTTTTATACATATATCTTCATTCATATTATTTTCAGGTTAAATGTATCGTCATTATCATGAGCATTACAATGTCAGCATTTCAGCCATATGTACCATAAATTCAGTCGTGTCTTGTGTGTCGATTTATATGTATATTTCCATCTCTCAACATAGACAGATGATCGTGACGTGACCTGTTTTTGTTGGCCTGCTAGTATCAGGCGAGCAGAAATGTAGTGCCTGTGTTTTTGTTGTCTGATTAAATTAGTAAGTTTGTAGACGCAGCCTCTTACTCACCCCTTTGCTGCAAGGTAAACCACCATCTTTGTGAATTCTCCGATAGTTTCAACCTCCTTCCTCCTACCATACATAGTTTATTTGCTCTTGGTACCGCTTGCTTTCCTGATACGCCCTTATCGCTTCCTTCGTTCCCTCACAGCTTATGCCTGCAATTAATGGTGCTACACAGGGTCCTTTACTTTTAGCTTATCTCAGGTCAGGACTTATTCATTGTTCCTTCTCCACTTCCTCGCTTCTTCTTCTTCTTTTCTTCTTCTTCTATTCAATAATACTCATGTATTTCCTCATCAGTTTAGTATACTGTGCACCAAATGTATCTATTTTCGTTCTGAACTAAAGGTGAACCTGATTGCGGTATAACATCCTCACTATATATAGAATAAATCGAGCAGTTTCCTACCTCCACCAGCATCCCGGTCCCGCCCTATCCATAGTGCCGACCCCCCCACCCCTTCCTTCTGCTACTGAACATCCCCCCTACTCGTAAGCCTCACCAGGAGATCGTTAGGGTCTTAATATTACGAAAATGAGATCATTAACTTGATTTGCACCCTGATGCTCTTGGGTGCTGCTGCTGATGATGAGTCTTGCTGCTTTTGCCTGCCCTCATGTCCACATTCATTTTCATATACATACTCATATTCTTGCATATGTTCAGCCTCTCTCTCTCTCTCTCTCTCTCTCTCTCTCTCTCTCTCTCTCTCTCTCCATTGTCAAAATCTAAGCAACGTTCGTACATCGTGCCTCCTGCTAACGGGAAACGGTGCGTTTATATCTTTCATTATTAGAGTCAAACAGCCCTTTGAAGTCGGTATCGCTCTCTTCCTCTCCTTGAAATCACTGCATAGCAAGTTCCCTTAATTGCAGATAAGCCGTGTGTGTGGGGTGGGAGAATGGTGCATTATTATTGGTTGCTGGATGCGAGTCATCCACGACGCTTGGTAAAATCTTTGCACTGATGAACAATTAGGAGTTTTGGTGCGATGGAATTCCTTCTTCCTCAACCGTGTCTTGAATTAAATTTTGGATCCATTTTTCACATAATAGAATCCTAGTGAAAAGATTTTATTTCAACTTTTTTCCGTCCGATGATTTGTATACGATAACTAGTTTTGGTTGAGATGTCTTATTTTGCAGACCTTGACGTTTATCAATAAAGTTGTGTATGTGTGTTTAAGGTTGGAAGAACTTGTCGCTTTATTGTACATTGCTAAGAACAGGCTCTTCAGTTTAAAAATCAGGGTTTTGAGACATTTTCATGTGCTTTTAGCATCATTACGGTTTCACGAGCACTAGGCAATGGTTTCAGGGACTGTATTACGCAGTGCTTGACTTTGCTGGAAAGAACGAGGACCATGTGGGGAAATGCTTGAGGTCATCACGTTTATGAAGGGAATTGGACGTAAGGGGTTAAAACGGACGAATCCTCAAGTAAGGGAAAGAAATTGGGAATTGTTAGGGAGAGTACCATAGGGCATATTCCCCCACTGTAACCTAATACTGGGACCTTCCCTGAAAACAGCGGGACGCCATATCTTAAAACCTAACCATCGAATCTTCTTGAAAATAATCTCATTGTTTCCCACATCCAGTTTACATGGCCTGCAGGTGATTGAACTGACCTAACC